>NW_027463792.1:0-47500 GCF_050947455.1 Rhinoderma darwinii
TGTATGGTCCTGTATTTATATATCAGCTGTAGAGTTACCTCAGGTGTATAATACTATTATCTATATACTCCTGTATGTCCTGTATTTATATATCAGCTGTAGAGTTACCTCAGGTGTATAATACTATTATCTATATACACCTGTATGTCCTGTATTTATATATCAGCTGTAGAGATACCTCAGGTGTATAATAACTATTATCTATATACTCCTGTATGTCCTGTATTTATATATCAGCTGTAGTGTTACCTCAGGTGTATAATACTATTATCTATATACACCTGTATGTCCTGTATTTATATATCAGCTGTAGTGTTACCTCAGGTGTATAATACTATTATCTATATACACCTGTATGTCCTGTATTTATATATCAGCTGTAGAGACACCTCAGGTGTATAATACTATTATCTATATACACCTGTATGTCCTGTATTTATATATCAGCTGTAGAGTTACCTCAGGTGTATAATACTATTATCTATATACCCCTGTATGTCCTGTATTTATATATCAGCTGTAGAGATACCTCAGGTGTATAATACTATTATCTATATACTCCTGTATGTCCTGTATTTATATATCAGCTGTAGAGTTACCTCAGGTGTATAATACTATTATCTATATACTCCTGTATGTCCTGTATTTATATATCAGCTGTAGTGATACCTCAGGTGTATAATACTATTATCTATATACCCCTGTATGTCCTGTATTTATATATCAGCTGTAGTGTTACCTCAGGTGTATAATACTATTATCTATATACACCTGTATGTCCTGTATTTATATATCAGCTGTAGAGTTACCTCAGGTGTATAATACTATTATCTATATACTCCTGTATGTCCTGTATTTATATATCAGCTGTAGAGATACCTCAGGTGTATAATACTATTATCTATATACTCCTGTATGTCCTGTATTTATATATCAGCTGTAGAGATACCTCAGGTGTATAATACTATTATCTATATACACCTGTATGTCCTGTATTTATATATCAGCTGTAGAGACACCTCAGGTGTATAATACTATTATCTATATACTCCTGTATGTCCTGTATTTATATATCAGCTGTAGAGATACCTCAGGTGTATAATACTATTATCTATATACACCTGTATGTCCTGTATTTATATATCAGCTGTAGAGACACCTCAGGTGTATAATACTATTATCTATATACACCTGTATGTCCTGTATTTATATATCAGCTGTAGAGATACCTCAGGTGTATAATACTATTATCTATATACTCCTGTATGTCCTGTATTTATATATCAGCTGTAGTGTTACCTCAGGTGTATAATACTATTATCTATATACACCTGTATGTCCTGTATTATATATCAGCTGTAGTGTTACCTCAGGTGTATAATACTATTATCTATATACTCCTGTATGTCCCTGTATTTATATATCAGCTGTAGTGTTACCTCAGGTGTATAATACTATTATCTATATACACCTGTATGTCCTGTATTTATATATCAGCTGTAGAGATACCTCAGGTGTATAATACTATTATCTATATACTCCTGTATGTCCTGTATTTATATATCAGCTGTAGAGATACCTCAGGTGTATAATACTATTATCTATATACCCCTGTATGTCCTGTATTTATATATCAGCTGTAGAGATACCTCAGGTGTATAATACTATTATCTATATACACCTGTATGTCCTGTATTTATATATCAGCTGTAGTGATACCTCAGGTGTATAATACTATTATATATATACTCCTGTATGTCCTGTATTTATATATCAGCTGTAGTGTTACCTCAGGTGTATAATACTATTATCTATATACACCTGTATGTCCTGTATTTATATATCAGCTGTAGAGATACCTCAGGTGTATAATACTATTATATATATACTCCTGTATGTCCTGTATTTATATATCAGCTGTAGTGTTACCTCAGGTGTATAATACTATTATCTATATACACCTGTATGTCCTGTATTTATATATCAGCTGTAGAGTTACCTCAGGTGTATAATACTATTATCTATATACACCTGTATGTCCTGTATTTATATATCAGCTGTAGAGTTACCTCAGGTGTATAATACTATTATCTATATACACCTGTATGTCCTGTATTTATATATCAGCTGTAGAGTTACCTCAGGTGTATAATACTATTATCTATATACACCTGTATGTCCTGTATTTATATATCAGCTGTAGTGTCACCTCAGGTGTATAATACTATTATCTATATACTCCTGTATGTCCTGTATTTATATATCAGCTGTAGAGATACCTCAGGTGTATAATACTATTATCTATATACCCCTGTATGTCCTGTATTTATATATCAGCTGTAGAGACACCTCAGGTGTATAATACTATTATCTATATATACCCTGTATGTCCTGTATTTATATATCAGCTGTAGTGTTACCTCAGGTGTATAATACTATTATCTATATACTCCTGTATGTCCTGTATTTATATATCAGCTGTAGAGATACCTCAGGTGTATAATACTATTATCTATATACACCTGTATGTCCTGTATTTATATATCAGCTGTAGAGTTACCTCAGGTGTATAATACTATTATCTATATACACCTGTATGTCCTGTATTTATATATCAGCTGTAGAGTTACCTCAGGTGTATAATACTATTATCTATATACTCCTGTATGTCCTGTATTTATATATCAGCTGTAGAGATACCTCAGGTGTATAATACTATTATCTATATACACCTGTATGTCCTGTATTTATATATCAGCTGTAGTGTTACCTCAGGTGTATAATACTATTAATCTATATACTCTGTATGTCCTGTATTTATATATCAGCTGTAGAGACACCTCAGGTGTATAATACTATTATCTATATATACCTGTATGTCCTGTATTTATATATCAGCTGTAGAGTTACCTCAGGTGTATAATACTATTATCTATATACTCCTGTATGTCCTGTATTTATATATCAGCTGTAGTGTTACCTCAGGTGTATAATACTATTATCTATATACACCTGTATGTTCTGTATTTATATATCAGCTGTAGAGTTACCTCAGGTATATAATACTATTATCTATATACTCCTGTATGTCCTGTATTTATATATCAGCTGTAGAGTTACCTCAGGTGTATAATACTATTATCTATATACTCCTGTATGTCCTGTATTTATATATCAGCTGTAGAGACACCTCAGGTGTATAATACTATTATCTATATACTCCTGTATGTCCTGTATTTATATATCAGCTGTAGTGTTACCTCAGGTGTATAATACTATTATCTATATACACCTGTATGTCCTGTATTTATATATCAGCTGTAGAGTTACCTCAGGTGTATAATACTATTATCTATATACTCCTGTATGTCCTGTATTTATATATCAGCTGTAGTGTTACCTCAGGTGTATAATACTATTATCTATATACTCCTGTATGTCCTGTATTTATATATCAGCTGTAGTGTTACCTCAGGTGTATAATACTATTATCTATATACACCTGTATGTCCTGTATTTATATATCAGCTGTAGAGATACCTCAGGTGTATAATACTATTATCTATATACACCTGTATGTCCTGTATTTATATATCAGCTGTAGTGTTACCTCAGGTGTATAATACTATTATCTATATACTCCTGTATGTCCTGTATTTATATATCAGCTGTAGAGTTACCTCAGGTGTACAATACTATTATCTATATACACCTGTATGTCCTGTATTTATATATAAGCTGTAGAGATACCTCAGGTGTATAATACTATTATCTATATACTCCTGTATGTCCTGTATTTATATATCAGCTGTAGAGTTACCTCAGGTGTATAATACTATTATCTATATACCCCTGTATGTCCTGTATTTATATATCAGCTGTAGAGATACCTCAGGTGTATAATACTATTATCTATATACTCCTGTATGTCCTGTATTTATATATCAGCTGTAGAGATACCTCAGGTGTATAATACTATTATCTATATACACCTGTATGTCCTGTATTTATATATCAGCTGTAGAGTTACCTCAGGTGTATAATACTATTATCTATATACTCCTGTATGTCCTGTATTTATATATCAGCTGTAGTGTCACCTCAGGTGTATAATACTATTATCTATATACTCCTGTATGTCCTGTATTTATATATCAGCTGTAGAGATACCTCAGGTGTATAATACTATTATCTATATACACCTGTATGTCCTGTATTTATATATCAGCTGTAGAGATACCTCAGGTGTATAATACTATTATCTATATACTCCTGTATGTCCTGTATTTATATATCAGCTGTAGAGATACCTCAGGTGTATAATACTATTATCTATATACACCTGTATGTCCTGTATTTATATATCAGCTGTAGAGACACCTCAGGTGTATAATACTATTATCTATATACACCTGTATGTCCTGTATTTATATATCAGCTGTAGAGATACCTCAGGTGTATAATACTATTATCTATATACTCCTGTATGTCCTGTATTTATATATCAGCTGTAGTGTTACCTCAGGTGTATAATACTATTATCTATATACACCTGTATGTCCTGTATTTATATATCAGCTGTAGAGACACCTCAGGTGTATAATACTATTATCTATATACACCTGTATGTCCTGTATTTATATATCAGCTGTAGAGATACCTCAGGTGTATAATACTATTATCTATATACTCCTGTATGTCCTGTATTTATATATCAGCTGTAGAGATACCTCAGGTGTATAATACTATTATCTATATACACCTGTATGTCCTGTATTTATATATCAGCTGTAGTGTTACCTCAGGTGTATAATACTATTATCTATATATACCTGTATGTCCTGTATTTATATATCAGCTGTAGAGTTACCTCAGGTGTATAATACTATTATCTATATACTCCTGTATGTCCTGTATTTATATATCAGCTGTAGAGATACCTCAGGTGTATAATACTATTATCTATATACACCTGTATGTCCTGTATTTATATATCAGCTGTAGAGATACCTCAGGTGTATAATACTATTATCTATATACACCTGTATGTCCTGTATTTATATATCAGCTGTAGAGTTACCTCAGGTGTATAATACTATTATCTATATACACCTGTATGTCCTGTATTTATATATCAGCTGTAGAGTTACCTCAGGTGTATAATACTATTATCTATATACTCCTGTATGTCCTGTATTTATATATCAGCTGTAGTGTCACCTCAGGTGTATAATACTATTATCTATATACACCTGTATGTCCTGTATTTATATATCAGCTGTAGTGTTACCTCAGGTGTATAATACTATTATCTATATACACCTGTATGTCCTGTATTTATATATCAGCTGTAGTGTTACCTCAGGTGTATAATACTATTATCTATATACACCTGTATGTCCTGTATTTATATATCAGCTGTAGAGTTACCTCAGGTGTATAATACTATTATCTATATACACCTGTATGTCCTGTATTTATATATCAGCTGTAGAGTTACCTCAGGTGTATAATACTATTATCTATATACTCCTGTATGTCCTGTATTTATATATCAGCTGTAGAGATACCTCAGGTGTATAATACTATTATCTATATACTCCTGTATGTCCTGTATTTATATATCAGCTGTAGAGATACCTCAGGTGTATAATACTATTATCTATATACTCCTGTATGTCCTGTATTTATATATCAGCTGTAGAGATACCTCAGGTGTATAATACTATTATCTATATACTCCTGTATGTCCTGTATTTATATATCAGCTGTAGAGTTACCTCAGGTGTATAATACTATTATCTATATACTCCTGTATGTCCTGTATTTATATATCAGCTGTAGTGTTACCTCAGGTGTATAATACTATTATCTATATACTCCTGTATGTCCTGTATTTATATATCAGCTGTAGAGATACCTCAGGTGTATAATACTATTATCTATATACTCCTGTATGTCCTGTATTTATATATCAGCTGTAGTGTTACCTCAGGTGTATAATACTATTATCTATATACTCCTGTATGTCCTGTATTTATATATCAGCTGTAGAGTTACCTCAGGTGTATAATACTATTATCTATATACACCTGTATGTCCTGTATTTATATATCAGCTGTAGTGTTACCTCAGGTGTATAATACTATTATCTATATACTCCTGTATGTCCTGTATTTATATATCAGCTGTAGAGTTACCTCAGGTGTATAATACTATTATCTATATACTCCTGTATGTCCTGTATTTATATATCAGCTGTAGAGTTACCTCAGGTGTATAATACTATTATCTATATACACCTGTATGTCCTGTATTTATATATCAGCTGTAGTGTTACCTCAGGTGTATAATACTATTATCTATATACTCCTGTATGTCCTGTATTTATATATCAGCTGTAGAGTTACCTCAGGTGTATAATACTATTATCTATATACTCCTGTATGTCCTGTATTTATATATCAGCTGTAGAGATACCTCAGGTGTATAATACTATTATCTATATACTCCTGTATGTCCTGTATTTATATATCAGCTGTAGTGTTACCTCAGGTGTATAATACTATTATCTATATACACCTGTATGTCCTGTATTTATATATCAGCTGTAGTGTTACCTCAGGTGTATAATACTATTATCTATATACTCCTGTATGTCCTGTATTTATATATCAGCTGTAGTGTTACCTCAGGTGTATAATACTATTATCTATATACACCTGTATGTCCTGTATTTATATATCAGCTGTAGTGTTACCTCAGGTGTATAATACTATTATCTATATACTCCTGTATGTCCTGTATTTATATATCAGCTGTAGTGTTACCTCAGGTGTATAATACTATTATCTATATACTCCTGTATGTCCTGTATTTATATATCAGCTGTAGAGACACCTCAGGTGTATAATACTATTATCTATATACTCCTGTATGTCCTGTATTTATATATCAGCTGTAGAGATACCTCAGGTGTATAATACTATTATCTATATACACCTGTATGTCCTGTATTTATATATCAGCTGTAGAGTTACCTCAGGTGTATAATACTATTATCTATATACACCTGTATGTCCTGTATTTATATATCAGCTGTAGAGACACCTCAGGTGTATAATACTATTATCTATATACACCTGTATGTCCTGTATTTATATATCAGCTGTAGTGACACCTCAGGTGTATAATACTATTATCTATATACACCTGTATGTCCTGTATTTATATATCAGCTGTAGAGACACCTCAGGTGTATAATACTATTATCTATATACACCTGTATGTCCTGTATTTATATATCAGCTGTAGAGACACCTCAGGTGTATAATACTATTATCTATATACACCTGTATGTCCTGTATTTATATATCAGCTGTAGTGTTACCTCAGGTGTATAATACTATTATCTATATACTCCTGTATGTCCTGTATTTATATATCAGCTGTAGTGTTACCTCAGGTGTATAATACTATTATCTATATACTCCTGTATGTCCTGTATTTATATATCAGCTGTAGAGACACCTCAGGTGTATAATACTATTATCTATATACTCCTGTATGTCCTGTATTTATATATCAGCTGTAGAGATACCTCAGGTGTATAATACTATTATCTATATACTCCTGTATGTCCTGTATTTATATATCAGCTGTAGTGTTACCTCAGGTGTATAATACTATTATCTATATACACCTGTATGTCCTGTATTTATATATCAGCTGTAGAGATACCTCAGGTGTATAATACTATTATCTATATACTCCTGTATGTCCTGTATTTATATATCAGCTGTAGAGACACCTCAGGTGTATAATACTATTATCTATATACACCTGTATGTCCTGTATTTATATATCAGCTGTAGAGATACCTCAGGTGTATAATACTATTATCTATATACACCTGTATGTCCTGTATTTATATATCAGCTGTAGAGATACCTCAGGTGTATAATACTATTATCTATATACACCTGTATGTCCTGTATTTATATATCAGCTGTAGAGATACCTCAGGTGTATAATACTATTATCTATATACACCTGTATGTCCTGTATTTATATATCAGCTGTAGTGATACCTCAGGTGTATAATACTATTATCTATATACACCTGTATGTCCTGTATTTATATATCAGCTGTAGTGATACCTCAGGTGTATAATACTATTATCTATATACACCTGTATGTCCTGTATTTATATATCAGCTGTAGAGACACCTCAGGTGTATAATACTATTATCTATATACACCTGTATGTCCTGTATTTATATATCAGCTGTAGAGATACCTCAGGTGTATAATACTATTATCTATATACACCTGTATGTCCTGTATTTATATATCAGCTGTAGAGATACCTCAGGTGTATAATACTATTATCTATATACTCCTGTATGTCCTGTATTTATATATCAGCTGTAGAGATACCTCAGGTGTATAATACTATTATCTATATACACCTGTATGTCCTGTATTTATATATCAGCTGTAGAGATACCTCAGGTGTATAATACTATTATCTATATACTCCTGTATGTCCTGTATTTATATATCAGCTGTAGTGATACCTCAGGTGTATAATACTATTATCTATATACACCTGTATGTCCTGTATTTATATATCAGCTGTAGTGATACCTCAGGTGTATAATACTATTATCTATATACACCTGTATGTCCTGTATTTATATATCAGCTGTAGAGTTACCTCAGGTGTATAATACTATTATCTATATACTCCTGTATGTCCTGTATTTATATATCAGCTGTAGAGATACCTCAGGTGTATAATACTATTATCTATATACACCTGTATGTCCTGTATTTATATATCAGCTGTAGAGTTACCTCAGGTGTATAATACTATTATCTATATACTCCTGTATGTCCTGTATTTATATATCAGCTGTAGTGTTACCTCAGGTGTATAATACTATTATCTATATACACCTGTATGTCCTGTATTTATATATCAGCTGTAGAGATACCTCAGGTGTATAATACTATTATCTATATACACCTGTATGTCCTGTATTTATATATCAGCTGTAGTGTTACCTCAGGTGTATAATACTATTATCTATATACACCTGTATGTCCTGTATTTATATATCAGCTGTAGAGACACCTCAGGTGTATAATACTATTATCTATATACACCTGTATGTCCTGTATTTATATATCAGCTGTAGTGTTACCTCAGGTGTATAATACTATTATCTATATACTCCTGTATGTCCTGTATTTATATATCAGCTGTAGAGACACCTCAGGTGTATAATACTATTATCTATATACACCTGTATGTCCTGTATTTATATATCAGCTGTAGTGTTACCTCAGGTGTATAATACTATTATCTATATATACCTGTATGTCCTGTATTTATATATCAGCTGTAGTGTTACCTCAGGTGTATAATACTATTATCTATATACACCTGTATGTCCTGTATTTATATATCAGCTGTAGAGATACCTCAGGTGTATAATACTATTATCTATATACACCTGTATGTCCTGTATTTATATATCAGCTGTAGAGTTACCTCAGGTGTATAATACTATTATCTATATACACCTGTATGTCCTGTATTTATATATCAGCTGTAGTGTTACCTCAGGTGTATAATACTATTATCTATATACACCTGTATGTCCTGTATTTATATATCAGCTGTAGAGATACCTCAGGTGTATAATACTATTATCTATATACTCCTGTATGTCCTGTATTTATATATCAGCTGTAGAGTTACCTCAGGTGTATAATACTATTATCTATATACTCCTGTATGTCCTGTATTTATATATCAGCTGTAGAGTTACCTCAGGTGTATAATACTATTATCTATATACTCCTGTATGTCCTGTATTTATATATCAGCTGTAGTGTTACCTCAGGTGTATAATACTATTATCTATATACTCCTGTATGTCCTGTATTTATATATCAGCTGTAGAGATACCTCAGGTGTATAATACTATTATCTATATACTCCTGTATGTCCTGTATTTATATATCAGCTGTAGTGTTACCTCAGGTGTATAATACTATTATCTATATACACCTGTATGTCCTGTATTTATATATCAGCTGTAGTGTTACCTCAGGTGTATAATACTATTATCTATATACACCTGTATGTCCTGTATTTATATATCAGCTGTAGTGTTACCTCAGGTGTATAATACTATTATCTATATACACCTGTATGTCCTGTATTTATATATCAGCTGTAGTGTTACCTCAGGTGTATAATACTATTATCTATATACACCTGTATGTCCTGTATTTATATATCAGCTGTAGAGATACCTCAGGTGTATAATACTATTATCTATATACTCCTGTATGTCCTGTATTTATATATCAGCTGTAGAGTTACCTCAGGTGTATAATACTATTATCTATATACACCTGTATGTCCTGTATTTATATATCAGCTGTAGAGTTACCTCAGGTGTATAATACTATTATCTATATACACCTGTATGTCCTGTATTTATATATCAGCTGTAGAGTTACCTCAGGTGTATAATACTATTATCTATATACACCTGTATGTCCTGTATTTATATATCAGCTGTAGAGATACCTCAGGTGTATAATACTATTATCTATATACTCCTGTATGTCCTGTATTTATATATCAGCTGTAGTGTTACCTCAGGTGTATAATACTATTATCTATATACTCCTGTATGTCCTGTATTTATATATCAGCTGTAGAGTTACCTCAGGTGTATAATACTATTATCTATATACTCCTGTATGTCCTGTATTTATATATCAGCTGTAGTGTTACCTCAGGTGTATAATACTATTATCTATATACACCTGTATGTCCTGTATTTATATATCAGCTGTAGTGATACCTCAGGTGTATAATACTATTATCTATATACACCTGTATGTCCTGTATTTATATATCAGCTGTAGTGTTACCTCAGGTGTATAATACTATTATCTATATACTCCTGTATGTCCTGTATTTATATATCAGCTGTAGAGATACCTCAGGTGTATAATACTATTATCTATATACACCTGTATGTCCTGTATTTATATATCAGCTGTAGTGTTACCTCAGGTGTATAATACTATTATCTATATACACCTGTATGTCCTGTATTTATATATCAGCTGTAGTGATACCTCAGGTGTATAATACTATTATCTATATACACCTGTATGTCCTGTATTTATATATCAGCTGTAGAGATACCTCAGGTGTATAATACTATTATCTATATACACCTGTATGTCCTGTATTTATATATCAGCTGTAGTGATACCTCAGGTGTATAATACTATTATCTATATACACCTGTATGTCCTGTATTTATATATCAGCTGTAGAGACACCTCAGGTGTATAATACTATTATCTATATACTCCTGTATGTCCTGTATTTATATATCAGCTGTAGAGTTACCTCAGGTGTATAATACTATTATCTATATACTCCTGTATGTCCTGTATTTATATATCAGCTGTAGAGTTACCTCAGGTGTATAATACTATTATCTATATACTCCTGTATGTCCTGTATTTATATATCAGCTGTAGAGATACCTCAGGTGTATAATACTATTATCTATATACTCCTGTATGTCCTGTATTTATATATCAGCTGTAGTGTTACCTCAGGTGTATAATACTATTATCTATATACACCTGTATGTTCTGTATTTATATATCAGCTGTAGTGTTACCTCAGGTGTATAATACTATTATCTATATACACCTGTATGTCCTGTATTTATATATCAGCTGTAGTGTTACCTCAGGTCTATAATACTATTATCTATATACACCTGTATGTCCTGTATTTATATATCAGCTGTAGTGATACCTCAGGTGTATAATACTATTATCTATATACACCTGTATGTCCTGTATTTATATATCAGCTGTAGTGATACCTCAGGTGTATAATACTATTATCTATATACACCTGTATGTCCTGTATGTTTGCTGCGCAGTCCTAGATGATGATCAGCGTCCAGTCTCACCTAATATGTAAAGCCGGTAATTGATGCCATGTTTTCCTTTCTTGAGCACGCGAAACGCTCCGTTCTGAGAACCGGGGTCATTGCGCACATCTAGCGGTTATCTCTTTCTCCATGAAATACGCGCTGCCTTTATATTATATTATCTCAGCCCAGGGAAATCTCCGCACCCAGCACAGTGAGAGGAGGGACAGCGAGGGGCTCCGGGGAACAACCGACATGTTTAACTTGTGGTTTACAGAGATAAACATGAAATCACAATACTGGGCCGCGCGTCTGGAAGCCATTATAATGCTGACATTCAAGGGAAATGATATGCTGGAAATATTAACCGTGGCCCCTCCAACATTCTTTACGTTGTTTGCATAAAGAAAACAAACATATTTTATTCCACTCGATTCCGCACTTTCACTCCCAATAAACTCAAGACGTCTGAAGATACAAAACATCAACGAGGAGATGACCCCAAAGATTTTATAATGTTCAGAGGGACTTTATCTTCAATACAATTCACATCCATCACTTCTGTATTTATCAGCATATTCAGGTGTCAGGATAAGACGATTCTACAAAGCCGGAGCCACTGAAAGAGAAGAGGGGAACACATCACTGCCGAAAACCAAATATATCACCAACCCAACTTACCACATCCAATACACCGTCGTCCTTCTTCATTATAATCTCCCTCACACTTTCCCCTATGGATAAGAATATAACTACTATAATACTGCTCCTATATACAAGAATATAACTACTATAATACTGTCCCTATATACAAGAATATAACTACTATAATACTGCCCCCTATATACAAGAATATAACTACTATAATACTGCCCCCTATATACAATAATATAACTACTATAATACTGCCACCTATGTACAAGAATATAACTACTATAATACTGCCTCCTATATACAAGAATATACCTACTATAATACTTCCCCTATATACAAGAATATAACTACTATAATACTGCTCCGATATACAAGAATATAACTACTATAATACAGCCCCCTACATACAAGAATATAACCACTATAATACTGCTCCTATATACAAGAATATAACTACTATAATACTGCTCCCTATATACAAGAATATAACTACTATTATACTACCCCCTATATACAAGAATATAACTAGTATAATACTGCTCCTATATACAAGAATATAACTACTATAATACTGCTCCCTATATACAAGAATATAACTACTATTATACTACCCCCTATATACAAGAATATAACTACTATAATACTGCTCCTATATACAAGAATATAACTAATATAATACTGCTCCTATATACAAGAATATAACTACTATAATACTGCTCCTATATACAAGAATATAACTACTATAATACTGTTCCCTATATACAAGAATATAACTACTATAATACTGCTCCTATATACAAGAATATAACTAATATAATACTGCTCCTATATACAAGAATATAACTACTATAATACTGCTCCTATATACAAGAATATAACTACTATAATACAGCCCCCTACATACAAGAATATAACTACTATAATACTGCTCCTATATACAAGAATATAACTACTATAATACTGCTACCTATATACAAGAATATAACTACTATAATACTGCCCCTGTATACAAGAATATAACTACTATAATACTGCCCCTATATACAAGAATATAATTACTATAATACTGCCCCTATATACAAGAATATAACTACTGTAATACTGCCCCTATATACAAGAATATAATTACTATAATACTGCCCCCTATATACAAGAATATAACTACTATAATACTGCTCCTATATACAAGAATATAACTACTATAATACTGCCCCCTATAAACAAGAATATAACTACTATAATACTGCCCCCTATATACAAGAATATACCTACTATAATACTGCCCCTATATACAAGAATATAACTACTATAATACTGCTCCCTATATACAAGAATATAACTACTATAATACTGCCCCTGTATACAAGAATATAACTATTATAATACTGCCCCCTATATACAAGAATATAACTACTATAACACTGCTCCTATATACAAGAATATAACTACTATAACACTGCTCCTATATACAAGAATATAACTACTATAATCCTGCCCCTATCTACAAGAATATAACTACAATAATACTGCCCCTATATACAGGAATATAACTACTATAATACTGCTCCTATATACAAGAATATAACTACTATAATACTGCCTCTATATACAAGAATATAACTACTATAATACTGCTCCTATATACAAGAATATAACTACTATAATACTGCCCCTATATACAAGAATATAACTACTATAATACTGCTCCTATATACAAGAATATAACTACTATAATACTGCCTCTATATACAAGAATATAACTACTATAATACTGCTCCTATATACAAGAATATAACTACTATAATACTGCCCCTATATACAAGAATATATCTACTATAATACTGCCACTATATATAAGAATATATCTACTATAATACTGCCCCTATATACAAGAATATAACTACTATAATACTGCTCCTATATACAAGAATATAACTACTATAATACTGCCCCTATATACAAGAATATAACTAATATAATACTGCCCCTATATACAAGAATATAACTACTATAATACTGCTCCTATATACAAGAATATAACTACTATAATACTGCCCCCTATATACAAGAATATAACTACTATAATACTGCCCCTATATACAAGAATATAACTACTATAATACTGCCCCCTATATACAAGAATATAACTACTTTAATACTGCTCCTATATACAATAATATAAAAACTATAATATTGCTCCTATATACAGGAATATAACTACTATAATACTGCCTCCTATATACAAGAATATAACTACTATAATACTGCTCCCTATATACAAGAAAAATACTACTATAATACTGCTCCTATATACAAGAATATAACTACTATAATACTGATCCTATATACAATAATATATCTACTATAATACTGCCCCCTATAGACAAGAATATAACTACTATATTACTGCCCCTATATACAAGAATATAACTACTATAATACTGCTCCTATATACAAGAATACAACTACTATAATACTGCTCCTATATACAAGAATATAACTACTATAATACTGCCCCCTATAGACAAGAATATAACTACTATATTACTGCCCCTATATACAAGAATATAACTACTATAATACTGCTCCTATATACAAGAATATAACTACTATAATACTGCCCCTAAATACAAGAATATAACTACTATAATACTGCTCCTATATACAAGAATATAACTACTATAATACTGCTACTATATACAAGAATATAACTACTATAATACTGCTCCTATATACAAGAATATAACTACTATAATACTGCCCCTATATACAAGAATATAACTACTATAATACTGCCCCTATATACAAGAATATAACTACTATAATACTGCCCCTATATACAAGAATATAAGTACTATAATACTGCTCCTATATACAAGAATATAACTACTATAATACTGCTCCCTATATACAAGAATATAACTACTGTAATACTGCCCCTATATACAAGAATATAATTACTATAATACTGCTCCCTATATACAAGAATATAACTACTATCAGGGTATGTGCACACACACTAATTACGTCCGTAATATACGGACGTATTTCGGCCGCAAGTACCGGACCGAACACAGTGCAGGGAGTCGGGCTCCAAGCATCATACTTATGTACGATGCTAGGAGTCCCTGCCTCGCTGAAGGACAACTGTCACGTACTGAAAACATGATTACTGTACGGGACAGTTGTCCGGCAGCGAGGCAGGGACTCCTAGCGTCATACATATCTATGATGCTAGGAGCCCGGCTCCCTGCACTGAGTTCGGTCCGGAACTTGCGGCCGAAATACGTCCGTATATTACGGACGTAATTAGTGTGTGTGCACATACCCTAATACTGCTCCCTATATACAAGAATATAACTACTATAATACTTCCCCTATATACAAGAATATAACTACTATAATACTGCCCCTATATACAAGAATATAACTACTATAATACTGCCCCTATATACAAGAATATAACGACTATAATACTGCTCCTATATACAAGAATATAACTAGTATAATACTGCCCCCTATATACAAGAATATAACTACTATAATACTGCCCCTATATACAAGAATATAAATACTATAATATTGCCTCCTATATACAAGAATATAACGACTATAATACTGCCCCCTATATACAGGAATATAACTACTATAATACTGCCTCCTATATACAAGAATATAACTACTATAATACTGCTCCTATATACAAGAATATAACTACTATAATACTGCCCCTATATACAGGAATATAACTACTATAATACTGCCTCCTATATACAAGAATATAACGACTATAATACTGCCCCTATATACAGGAATATAACTACTATAATACTGCCTCCTATATACAAGAATATAACGACTATAATACTGCCCCTATATACAGGAATATAACTACTATAATACTGCCTCCTATATACAAGAATATAACTACTATAATACTGCTCCTATATACAAGAATATAACTACTATAATACTGCCTCCTATATACAAGAATATAACTACTATAATACTGCTCCTATATACAAGAATATAACTACTATAATACTGCACCCTATATACAAGAATATAACCACTATAATACTGCCTCCTATATACAAGAATATAACTACTATAATTATCTTTTTTATTTGAAAACTTGCAACAAATTATTACAATACCTTTGCAATACACTCATAACAGATAAAGAAAATAAACATTTGTCTCTTAATAACATCACAATCATTAAACAAACCATAATATATGAATATTGCTCCAGTATAGATTGTTTCAACTATTTTTCATGATATTATTCTAGACAGTATTACAGGAAAGTTCTTCTTTATTGGTGCCCGGGCAGCATCGCGCACACCACAGAGGGTACACGGTCACCTCATTTATGGCATATAGTGAACCTCTATGATATAAACGGAGTTCGGGCTAGAAGTCTCCATACAGCAGCTGAGAGTTTCACTGTCCCACTAGATGTGGTGACTGCAGGGACAGGGACACAGCAGGGACATTACTCTGTAGATAAGTCTCTTGTATAAAGATGACATTGGTTTTGTCGTCAGACAGACGCTGGAATATCGCCCGCCGCCTGCTCCTATTCTTCACACTGTTCACGTTAATAGGAGGTGATTTTCAGCCTCATCTTGGTTACATGTCTTTCCTACTTTTTTTCCTTCTTCCACTGCTATGTCCTGTAACACCCCATCTTTTGGTGGACATTGGGGGGTCAGCGTCTTCATCCTGAGGTTCGTCATCTGGGTTGTGTGAGGAGACTTGCTCCATCTCTGCTTCTTCTTCCTGGTCATCTTCTCCCAGCGCACAGTAACGTCCCCCAGTTATCGCCAGCACTGGAGACTCCGGTGATTTCTTTGCAGCAGTGATTTTTTTCCTAGAAGAATCATCTGTTTTACTTCTCCTTTTAACTGTCTGAAATTCCTCCTCATCGATACTGGTTGCTGCGGCTGGATCAGCTGTTTTTTTACTGGTCGCTGCGGCTGGCCCAGCTGGTTTTTTACTGTTCGCTGCGGCTGGATCAGTTGGTTCCTTACTGGTCGCTGCGGCTGGATCAGCTGGTTCCTTACTGGTGTTGGGCAGATGTTTAGATGTTTTGGTGACAGAGTGACTGGATATTTTGCTTTTAGCATGACCTCTATTTTCAGTGGCTGGTGACACTTGTGCAGCATCCACAGATGGGACATTCGTCTCTGGGGCAGGGTCTCTGGTACTTTGGCTCACATCATCGCTGGGACTTCCAGGTTCTGGGGTTGTATCTACACATATGGAGACATCCTCCTGGTCTTCCTCCATGGCTTCTTTAAAGGTCTCCTCTTTATTATGTTCTGCATGTGGACACTCCCGGAATGTATGTCCAGGTCCCAAGCACAGGTTACAGATGACAGGTCCTGTACAATCATCTTTCACATGCCCAAACTGACCACATAGTGAGCACTTAATACGGGAACAGTTGAATGCCAGGTGTCTGCCCCCACATCTATGGCACAGTCGCGGTTGACCAGGGTAGTAACATACGCCTCTCTCCGAGCCCAGGTAGAATGAGTGCGGCAGATGTCTGGTCACTCCATTCTCCTGAACCAGCTGGATCTTGACAGAATATCCTCCATTCCAGATCTCCTCCTCATCATAGATCTTTGTTGGCAGTCTCTTCACCTCACAATATCTGCTCAACCAGTGCTGCAAATCTTCCAGAGCCACCACCTCAGACTGGAACAGGACGGTGGTGGTGACTACCTGGGGTTTAGTAAGCTGGATGACATGTAGATGCTCCCACATCGCGTGCTCCTTTGTATCATTATAAATACTCCAGAATAAGTCTAGACTATATTGCAGCTTGAAACTGATGTCATAATTCCTGCTGGAGGGAACGTGGATCAGAGCGAACACCTCAGAAGCTTTAAACTTCATAAACTCCTTCAACAAAACTTTCCCAATGTGGAGTCTGGAGGGGATGTTTTCCTCTGGTCCTGAGTACCTGATTCTGACCGCGTTCCTCCTCTGAGGTGGGGGGTTAGTCGGTCTTGTGACGCTGGAGAACAGTCTCCTGTACTGAGGTCTGTCAGCAGGTGGGTCAGGACTGGACCTCTCCTCAGCTGATTGTACTGCAGATCCTCCTGTGTCTGCTCCTGATCGCTGTGTAACCTGCACTCCATTCACTGACACTGTGGACGGCTGAACCTCCAGAACAGGGTCTGCAATGTCCACCTCAGCCTGTGCCGCTGGTTCATCCGATATCAGACTGTCAATCACCGCGCTGAGCGAGGTCTCACTTATAATATCAGGACATGAGGCACTTTCTTTCTCACTCCCAGGAGTGCCACTCGCATTCACTTCATCAGTACTGCACATAGAGTCTACTGCAGTTAACCCCTCGTCAGCTGGCACACATTTCTCTGCAGCTTTAGCAGCATTTGTGTTGGCTGATTGCACAGACCCCACACATGATGAGAGATGTGATCCTCCAGCCACTGCACACTCATATCTTCCAGGGTTTCCCTGTGCCACAATATTATAGTCAGTGTCTTTTTTTGCAATGATATTTTTTCTCTTCACAGTTTGGGCTCTGGTCTCCCTTTTGTTCTCCATTGCCCAGTTCTTTATTTTGCGTACTGTGCATGATTCTTTCTGCAATCTCTCCTTCAATATCACCAGTTCACGTGTGCAAACATCCAGACACTCACATTTCATCAGCTTTGCCTTTGGATCAGTCTCTTGGTTAATTTCAGTTCTCAATTTGCGAACTTGCATTTCCATTTTAAAGATATTTTTCTTTGTCATTTTTGTGCACAATTCACCAACATCATGAGATTCAGTTGACTCACCAGCCACCATTTCCAGATCATCACCTCCACCATCTCCATGCTGCAGGCCAAACTCCAGACTCTGGGCTTTCCCAGGATCATCAGCCCAGGACCCCTCCCCTCCACCTGGGTCAGAAGCCATGCATAGTCCTAACAGGGATCTCACAAGCACACGTCTATACTCTCCTATGGACAAGAATATAACTACTATAATACTGCCCCTATATACAAGAATATAACTACTATAATACTGCTCCTATATGCAAGAATATAACTACTATAATACTGCCCCTATATACAAGAATATAACTACTATAATACTGCTCCTATATACAAGAATATAACTACTATAATACTGCCCCCTATATACAGGAATATAACTACTATAATACTGCCCCTATATACAAGAATATAACTACTATAATACTGCTCCTATATGCAAGAATATAACTACTATAATACTGCCCCTATATACAAGAATATAACTACTATAAGGGCGGGTTCACACATGGCGGAATTGCACTTAAATTCCGCTGCGGACACTCCGCAGCGTTAATCCGCAGCGGAGCCGTTTCTACATTGACTTTCACTTTAATTTCGCAGTGTTCGTTTACACGATGCGTACAATTCCGCTGCGGAGCATAGGCTGCGGAGCGGAATTTGGTGTCCGCAGCATGCTCTGTCTGTTGCGGAGCAGTGGCGGACTCATGGCGGAATTTCTCCATTGACTTCAATGGAGATTCAAAGTTCCGCAATGAAGTCCGCAGCTGTCATGCACATGTCATGTGTGCTGCGGATGCGTCTTGCTTTTTTTACTTGACATTTCTTCATTCTGGCTGGACCTATGTATTTCTAGGTCTACAGCCAGACTGAGGAAGTCAATGGGGCTCCCGTAATGACGGGAGCGTTGCTAGGAGACGTCAGTAAATAGTCACTGTCCAGGGTGCTGAAAGAGTTAAGCGATCGGCAGTAACTGTTTCTGCACCCGGGACAGTG
Organism: Rhinoderma darwinii; assembly: GCF_050947455.1. NCBI lineage: Eukaryota > Metazoa > Chordata > Amphibia > Anura > Rhinodermatidae > Rhinoderma > Rhinoderma darwinii. Next base: position 20,445 of record NW_027463792.1, read on the forward strand.
ACTACCGATCTCAATATACATGTATCTGTAAAAAAAAATGAAGTTCGTACTTACCGAGAACTCCCTGTTTCTGTCTCCAGTCCGGCCTCCCAGGATGACGTTTCAGAGTAAGTGACGGCTGCAGCCAATCACAGGCCAAGCACAGGCTGCAGCGGTCACATGGACTGGAGCGTCATCCAGGGAGGTCGGGCTGGATGCCGAAGGAGGGACGCGTCATAAAGACAACGGCCGGTAAGTATGAATTTCTTTTACTTTCACTAGGGAAAGTGCTGTCCCTTCTCTCTATCCTGCACTGATAGGGAGAAGGGAAGCACTTTTCCCGCAGTCCGCAGCAGCTAGTCCGCATCAATTTTCTGCACATTTTGTGCAGATCCGCAGCCGTAATCCGCAACCCGGATTAGGTGCGGCATTGATGCGGACAGTTGCGGAGGAATTCCGCCATGTGTGGTCATGCCCTAATACTGCTCCTATATACAAGAATATAACTACTATAATACTGCCCCCTATATACAGGAATATAACTACTATAATACTGCTCCTATATACAAGAATATAACTACTATAATACTGCCACTATATACAAGAATATAACTACTATAATACTGCCCCTATATACAAGAATATATCTACTATAATACTGCCCCTATATACAAGAATATAACTACTATAATACTGCCCCATATATACAAGAATATAACTACTATAATACTGCCTCCTATATACAAGAATATAACTACTATAATACTGCCCCCTATATACAAGACTATAACTACTATAATACTGCCCCCTATATACAAGAATATAACTACTATAATACTGCCCCCTATATACAGGAATATAACTACTACAATACTGCCCTCTATATACAAGAATATAACTACTATAATACTGCCACCTATATACTAGAATATAACCACTATAATACTGCCTCCTATATACAAGAATATAACTACTATAATACTGCCCCCTATATACAAGAATATAACTACTATAATACTGCCCCTATATACAAGAATATAACTACTATAATACTGCCCCCTATATACAAGAATATAACTACTATAATACTGCCCCTATATACAAGAATATAACTACTATAATACTGCTCCTATATACAAGAATATAACTACTATAATACTGCTCCTATATACAAGAATATAACTACTATAATACTGCCCCCTATATACAAGAATATAACTACTATAATACTGCCCCCTATAAACAAGAATATAACTACTATAATACTGCCCCCTATATACAAGAATATAACTACTATAATACTGCTCCTATATACAAGAATATAACTACTATAATACTGCCCCCTATATACAAGAATATAACTACTATAATACTGCTCCTATATACAAGAATATAACTACTATAATACTGCTCCTATATACAAGAATATAACTACTATAATACTGCCCCCTATATACAAGGATATAACTACTATAATACTGCTCCTATATACAAGAATATAACTACTATAATACTGCTCCTATATACAAGAATATAACTACTATAATACTGCCCCCTATATGCAAGGATATAACTACTATAATACTGCCCCCATATACAAGAATATAACTACTATAATACTGCTCCCTATATACAAGAATATAACTACTATAATACTGTCCCCTATATACAAGAATATAACTACTATAATACTGCCCCTATATACAAGAATATAACTACTATAATACTGCCCCTATATACAAGAATATAACTACTATAATACTGCCCCTATATACAAGAATATAACTACTATAATACTGCCCCTATATACAAGAATATAACTACTATAATACTGCTCCTATATACAAGAATATAACTACTATAATACTACCCCCTATATACAAGAATATAACTACTATAATACTGCTCCCTATATACAAGAATATAACTACTATAATACTGCCCCCTATATACAAGACTATAACTACTATAATCCCCCCTTCATGTATTATTGTATTTGTAATACTGTCGGTGGTTTATGGAAAGTCTTATACACTATTAGATGTGTTTCTATAGAATGTTATGTCCTTGATATACATCATCTATAGTTGTCTCAGTTTCTCTGAGAATATTACAAGATATTCTGATTCTGGAATGTGATTCCGCTGGCACTGATCATTGTTCTGAGTTGGTCCACATATTGGGGATGATTGGATGAAGTGCACATTTTTATGATCACTCTCTTATGAAGCCCCGCGGCCGCTATGACTGGATCCACATGAAACGCTTTACGTACAGTCGGAGGAATGTGGGCTGGAGCCAGCCGAGGTGTGAGGGGCCGCGTGCTTCGTGGGTTATCGTGGCTTTTATTAACGTGACTGATCTCTTGTCTTGTTTTGTTAAACAGAAAATCTATCAAATATCAGCAAAAAAAAAAGTGCGGGACAGAATGAATTGTTTTTTAATGTATCAGTCGTAGGACACGTGTACGTTCAGCTCCACATGACAGCGCTGTCCACGAATATTTCCACATTAATGTCACTCAGAGCTTAAGGTTTTCTCCAGGATTACGCTTTTTTCTTTTTTCGTTACCGGACGACTTTTTAAGCAAAAAATAAACTTACCACATGTATTCTGTCAAAATGTAACCCCCGATTACGATTGTCCAATCACCATATCCAAAGTAAAGGACGCAGCCTTGGCGTTGGTGTGGCGGTGAGATTCCACGTGAGATGTCAGCGTCGTGACATGGGAATATTGCTCCTTGTATTGCTTTGTAATGGTTTCTGTAACCACAAAATAACATTTAATTTGCTAGTAAACAATTGTAATGATTATGTTTACCTATATACTCCGATTTTACATTTTAACCCCTTAACGACATGTCACGTACGGCTACGCAGCAGCCATTAAGGGGAAGTATGGAGCGGGCTCACAGGCTGAGCGCGCTCCATACACAGCAGCTGACGGCTGTGTTAGGCCATGTTCAGACGTGACAGAATTTTTTCGCTGCAAATGTTGCTGCAGATTTTGGGCAATTACCCAACGACTCTGCAGCAACATTTGCATATTTGACAGGTAATTCAGACGTTGCAGATATCACAGCGGACTTGTCACAAGTTTCAGTTTTTGCATTGCAAAGGCTGAAATCCGCAGTGAAATTCCGCTTCTTCTCCGCAACACACAGTGCATGCTGGGAGGGAAAATTCTGCACCGCAGCCTATGGTCCGCAGCCTGATTTCCGCAGTTATTTTCTGCAACGTCTGAACTAAGTTTCCTAAAAATGTATAGAAACAAATGTAAAACACGGGCACTGCAGAATTCCACTGCGGACTGTTTGCCACGTGTGAATGTGCCCTAATACTGCCAACACCTCACTGCAACGGGCGGAATCAAAGATCACTTTGATCCCTCCCGTTTAACACCTTACATGCCCCGGTCAATCGGGACCGCAACATTTTAATTGTTAGAATCAGGGCTGTGCCCACTCGAACATGGCATCTCGCCCACCCAGTGACGGGATTGGCTGGTGACGACGGTTGTTATAGCAGTCTGGGGACGTAATGAAGGCCCCCAGGTCCGCCATCTTTGTACTCCTCTGAAGCTTTGCCTCTGGCAGGGCTTCAAGTGAGACGGTCAGATTCAGGATATACTGCAATACATTAGAGTTGCAGTATATCAGAAAGCGATCCAACGATCTGATTCAAGTCCCCTAGGAGCACTAATAAAAAAAGTAAAAAACTTTTATAGATTTTTTATAATGTTTCAAAAAAATTATAATATTAAAAGTTCAAAAAAGCAATGTTAAAAAAATAAAAGTTAACATCACTGGTATTTCCGCTTCTGTAAGGCTGGGTTCACACGTGGCGGAATTTCACTTAAATTCCGCTGCGGACACTCCGCAGCGTTAATCCGCAGCGGTGCCGTTTGTCCATTGACTTACACTTTAATTTAGCAGTGTTCGTTTAGACGAGGCGTAAAATTCCGCTGCGGAGCATAGGCTGCGGAGCGGAATTTGGTGTCCGCAGCATGCTCTGTCTGTTGCGGAGCAGTGGCGGACTCATGGCGGAATTTCTCCATTGACTTCAATGGAGAGTCAAAATTCCGCAATGAAGTCCGCAGATCTTATGTGTGCTGCGGAGCGTATTGGTTTTACTACCATGACATTTCTTCATTCTGGCTGGACCTATGTATTTCTAGGTCTACAGCCAGACTGAGGAAGTCAATGGGGCTCCCGTAATGACGGGAGCGTTGCTAGGAGACGTCTATAAATAGTCACTGTCCAGGGTGCTGAAAGAGTTAAGCGATCGGCAGTAACTGTTTCTGCACCCGGGACAGTGACTACCGATCTCAATATACATCAACCTGTAAAAAAACATATAAGTTCATACTTACCGAGAACTCCCTGCGTCTGTCTCCAGTCCGGCTTCCCAGGATGACGTTTCAGTCTAAGTGACGGCTGCAGCCAATCACAGGCCAATAACAGGCCAATCACAGGCTGCAGCGGTCACATGGACTGCCGTGTCATCCAGGGAGGTCGGGCTGGATGCCGAAAGAGGGACGCGTCACCAAGACAACGGCCGGTAAGTATGAAATTTGTTTACCTTCACTAGGGAAAGTGCTGGCCCTTCTCTCTATCCTGCACAGATACAGAGAAGGGAAGCACTTTTCCCGCAGTCCGCAGCAGCTAGTCCGCATCAATTTACTGCACATTTTGGGCAGATCCGCCGCAGAATCTGCAACGCAGATTTTGTGCGGCATTGATGCGGACAGTTGCGGAGGAAATCCGCCACGTGTGGGCATGCCCTTATACTGCCCCTATATACAGGAATATAACTACTATAATACTGCCCCCTCTATACAAGAATATAACTACTATAATACTGCTCCTATTTACAAGAATATAACTACTATACTACTGCCCCCTATATACAAGAATATAACTACTATAATACTGCTCCCTATATACAAGAATATAACTACTATAATACTGCTCCTATATACAAGAATATAACTACTATAATACTGCCCTTATATACAAGAATATAACTACTATAATACTGCCCCCTATATACAAGAATATAACTATTATAATACTGCCCCGTATATACAAGAATATAACTACTATAATACTGCCCCCTATATACAAGAATATAACTACTATAATACTGCCCCCTATATACAAGAATATAACTACTATAATACTGCCCCCTATATACAAGAATATAACTACTATAATACTGCTCCTATATACAAGAATATAACTACTATAATACTGCCCCCTATATACAAGAATATAACTACTATAATACTGCCCCCTATATACAAGAATATAACTACTATAATACTGCCCCCTATATACAAGAATATAACTACTATAATACTGCCCCTATATACAAGAATATAACTACTAGAATACTGCCCCCTATATACAAGTATAACTACTATAATACTGCTCCTATATACAAGAATATAACTACTATAATACTGCCCCTTATATACAAGAATATAACTACTATAATACTGCTCCTATATACAAGATTATAACTACTATAATACTGCCCCTATATACAAGAATATAACTACTATAATACTGCCCCTATATACAAGAATATATCTACTATAATACTGCCCCTATATACAAGAATATAACTACTATAATACTACTCCTATATACAAGAATATAACTACTATAATACTGCCACCTATATACAAGAATATAGCTACTATAATACTGCCCCTATATATAAGAATATAACTACTATAATACTGCTCCCTATATACAAGAATATAACTACTATAATACTGCCTCCTATATACAAGAATATAACTACTATAAAACTGCCCCCTATATACAAGAATATAACTACTATAATACTGCCCCTATATACAAGAATATATCTACTATAATACTGCCCCCTATATACAAGAATATAACTACTATAATACTGCCCCCTATATACAAGAATATAACTACTATAATACTGCCCCCAATATACAAGAATATAACTACTATAATACTGCTCCTATATACAAGAATATAACTACTATAATACTGCTCCTATATACAAGAATATAACTACTATAATACTGCTCCTATATACAAGAATATAACTACTATAATACTGTCCCCTATATACAAGAATATAACTACTATAATACTGCCCCTATATACAAGAATATAACTACTATAATACTGCCCCTATATACAAGAATATAACTACTATAATACTGCTCCTATGTACAAGAATATAACTACTATAATACTGCTCCTATATACAAGAATATAACTACTATAATACTACTCCTATATACAGGAATATAACTACTATAATACTGCCTCCTATATACAAGAATATAACTACTATAATACTGCCCCCTGTATACAAGAATATAACTACTATAATACTGCCCTCTATATACAAGAATATAACTACTATAATACTGCCCCCTATATACAAGAATATAACTACTATAATACTGCCCCTATATACAAGAATATAACTACTATAATACTACTCCTACATACAAGAATATAACTACTATAATACTGCCACCTATATACAAGAATATAGCTACTTTAATACTGCCCCCTATATACAAGAATATAACTACTATAATACTGCTCCTATATACAAGAATATAACTACTATAATACTGCTCCCTATATACAAGAATATAACTACTATAATACTGCCTCCTATATATAAGAATATAACTACTATAATACTGCCCCTATATACAAGAATATAACTACTATAATACTGCTCCCTATATACAAGAATATAACTAATATAATACTGCTCCTATATACAAGAATATAACTACTAAAATACTGCCCCTATATACAAGAATATAACTACTATAATACTGCCCCTATATACAAGAATATAACTACTATAATACTGCCCCTATATACAAGAATATAACTACTATAATACTGCCCCGTATATACAAGAATATAACTACTATAATTATCTTTTTTATTTGAAAACTTGCAACAAAATATTACAATACCTTTGCAATACACTCATAACCGATAAAGAAAATAAACATTTGTCTCTTAATATCATCACAATCATTAAACAAACCATAATATATGAATATTGCTCCAGTATAGATTGTTTCAACTATTTTTCATGATATTATTCTAGACAGTATTACAGGAGAGTTCTTCTTTATTCGTGACCGGGCAGCATCGCGCACACCACAGATGGGACACGGTCACCACATTTATGACATATAGTGAACCTCTATGATATAAACGGAGTTCGGGCTAGAAGTCTCCATACAGCAGCTGAGCGTTTCACTGTCCCACTAGATGTGGTGACTGCAGGGACACAGCAGGGACATTACTCTGTAGATAAGTCTCTTGTATAAAGAGGACATTGGTTTTGTTGTCAGACAGACGCTGGAATATCGCCCGCCGCCTGCTCCTATTCTTCACACTGTTCACATTGATGGAGGTGATTTTCAGGCTCATCCTGGTTACATGTCTTTCCTACTTTTTTTCCTTCTTCCACTGCTATGTCCCGTTACACCCCATCTTTTGGTGGACATTGGGGGGTCAGCGTCTTCATCCTGAGGTTCGTCATCTGGGTTGTGTGAGGAGACTTGCTCCATCTCTGCTTCTTCTTCCTGGTTATCTTCTCCCAGCGCACAGTAACGTCCCCCAGTTATCGCCAGCACTGGAGACTCCGGTGATTTCTTTGCAGTAGTGATTTTTTTCCTAGAAGAATCATCTGTTTTACTTCTCCTTTTAACCGTCTGAAATCCCTCCTCATCGATACTGGTTGCTGCGGCTGGATCAGCTGCTTTTTTACTGGTCGCTGCGGCTGGCCCAGCTGGTTTTTTACTGGTCGCTGCGGCTGGTCCAGCTGGTTTTTTACTGGTCGCTGCGGCTGGATCAGCTGGTTTCTTACTAGTGTTGGGCAGATGTTTGGTGACAGAATGACTGGATATTTTACTTTTAGCATGACCTCTATTTTCAGTGGCTGGTGACACTTGTGCAGCATCCACAGATGGGACATTTGTCTCTGGAGCAGGGTCTCTGGTACTTTGGCTCACATCATCGTTGGGGCCTCCAGGTTCTGGGGTTGTATCTACACATATGGAGACATCCTCCTGGTCTTCCTCCATGGCTTCTTTAAAGGTCTCCTCTTTATTATGTTCTGCATGTGGACACTCCCGGAATGTATGTCCAGGTCCTAAGCACAGGTTACAGATGACAGGTCCTGTACAATCGTCCTTCACATGCCCAAACTGACCACATAGTGAGCACTTAATACGGGAACAGTTGAATGCCAGGTGTCTGCCCCCACATCTATGGCACAGTCGCAGTTGACCAGGGTAGTAACATACGCCTCTCTCCGAGCCCAGGTAGAAGGAGTGCGGCAGATGTCTGGTCACTCCATTCTCCTGAACCAGCTGGATCTTGACAGAATATCCTCCATTCCAGATCTCCTCCTCATCATAGATCTTTGTTGGCAGTCTCTTCACCTCACAATATCTGCTCAACCAGTGCTGCAAATCTGCCAGAGCCACCACCTCAGACTGGAACAGGGCGGTGGCGGTGACTACCTGGGGTTTAGTCAGCTGGATGACATGTAGATGCTCCCACATCGCGTGCTCCTTTGTATCATTATAAATACTCCAGAACAAGTCTAGACTACATTGCAGCTTGAAACTGATGTCATAATTCCTGATGGAGGGAACGTGGATCAGAGCGAACACCTCAGAAGCTTTAAACTTCATAAACTCCTTCAACAAAACTTTCCCAATGTAGAGTCTGGAGGGGAGGATTTCCTCTGGTCCTGAGTACCTGATTCTGACCGCGTTCCTCCTCTGAGGTGTGGGGTTAGTCGGTCTTGTGACGCTGGAGAACAGTCTCCTGTACTGAGGTCTGTCAGCAGGTGAGTCAGGACTGTACCTCTCCTCAGCTGATTGTACTGCAGATCCTCCTGTGTCTGCTCCTGATCGCTGTGTAACCTGTACTCCATTCACTGACACTGCGGACGGATGAACCTCCAGAACAGGGTCTGCAATGTCCGCCTCAGCCTGTGCCGCTGGTTCATCAAATATCATACTGTCAATCACCGCGCTGAGCGAGGTCTCACTTACAATGTCAGTATATGCGGCACTTTCTTACTCACTCCCAGCAGTGCCACTCGCATTCACTTCATCAGTACTGTACATAGAGCCTACTGCAGTTAACCCCTCGTCAGCTGGCACACATTTCTCTGCAGCTTTAGCAGCATTTGTGTTGACTGATTGCACAGACCCCACACATGATGAGAGATGTGATCCTCCAGCCACTGCACACTCATATCTTCCAGGGTTTCCCTGCTCCACAATATTATACACAGTCTTATAGTCAGTGTCTTTTTTTGCAATGATATTTTTTCTCTTCACAGTTTGGGCTCTGGTCTCCCTTTTGTTCTCAATTGCCCAGTTCTTTATTTTGGGTACTGTGCATGATTCTTTCTGCAATCTCTCCTTCAATATCACCAGCTCACGTGTGCAAACATCCAGACACTCACATTTCATCAGCTTTGCCTTTGGATCAGTCTCTTGGTTAATTTCAGTTCTCAATTTGCGAACTTGCATTTCCATTTTAAAGATATTTTTCTTTGTCATTTTTGTGCACAATTCACCAACATCATGAGATTCAGTTGACTCACCAGCCACCATTTCCAGATCATCACCTCCACCATCTCCATGCTGCAGGCCAAACTCCAGACTCTGGGCTTTCCCAGGATCATCAGCCCAGGACCCCTCCCCTCCACCTGGGTCAGAAGCCGTGCATAGTCCTAACAGGGAGCTCACAAGCACACGTCTATCCTCTCCTATGGACAAGAATATAACTACTATAATACTGCCTCCTATATACAAGAATATAACTACTATAATACTGCTCTTATATACAAGAATATAACTACTATAATACTGCCCCCTATATACAAGAATATAACTACTATAATACTGCTCCTATATACAAGAATATAACTACTATAATACTGCTCCTATATACAAGAATATAACTACTATAATACTGCTCCTATATACAAGAATATAACTACTATAATACTGCCCCTATATACAAGAATATAACTACTATAATACTGGCCCCTATATACAAGAATATAACTACTATAATACTGCCCCTATATACAAGAATATAACTACTATAATACTGGCCCCTATATACAAGAATATAACTACTATAATACTGCTCCTATATACAAGAATATAACTACTATAATACTGCTCCTATATACAAGAATATAACTACTATAATACTGCCCCTATATACAAGAATATAACTACTATAATACTGGCCCCTATATACAAGAATATAACTACTATAATACTGCCCCTATATACAAGAATATAACTACTATAATACTGGCCCCTATATACAAGAATATAACTACTATAATACTGCTCCTATATACAAGAATATAACTACTATAATACTGCTCCTATATACAAGAATATAACTACTATAATACTGCCCCTATATACAAGAATATAACTACTATAATACTGGCCCCTATATACAAGAATATAACTACTATAATACTGCCCCTATATACAAGAATATAACTACTATAATACTGGCCCCTATATACAAGAATATAACTACTATAATACTGCTCCTATATACAAGAATATAACTACTATAATACTGCTCCTATATACAATAATATAACTACTATAATACTGCCCCTATATACAAGAATATAACTACTATAATACTGGCCCCTATATACAAGAATATAACTACTATAATACTGCCCCTATATACAAGAATATAACTACTATAATACTGGCCCCTATATACAAGAATATAACTACTATAATACTGCTCCTATATACAAGAATATAACTACTATAATACTGCTCCCTATATACAAGTATATAACTACCATAGTACTGCCCCCTATAAACAAGTATATAACTACCATAGTACTGCCCCCATAAACAAGAATATAACTACTATAAGGGCATGACCACACGTGGCGGATTTAGTCCGCAACTGTCCGCATCAATGCCGCACAGAATCTGCGTTGCAGATTCTGCTGCGGATCTGCACAAAATGTGCAGTAAATTGATGCGGACTAGCTGCTGCGGACTGCGGGAAAAGTACTTCCCTTCTCCCTATCAGTGCAGGATAGAGAGAAGGGACAGCACTTTCCCTTGTGAAAGTCAAAGAAATTCATACTTACCGCCCGTTGTCTTGGTGACGCGTCCCTCCTTCGGCATCCAGCCCGATCTCCCTGGATGACGCGGCAGTCCATGTGACCGCTGCAGCCTGTTATTAGCCTGTGATTGGCTGCAGCCGTCACTTAGACTGAAACGTCATCCTGGGAGGCCGGACTGGAGACAGAAGCAGGGAGTTCTCGGTAAGTATGAACTTCATTTTTTTTTACAGATACATGTATATTGTGATCGGTAGTCACTGTCCAGGGTGCAGAAACAGTTACTGCCGATCGCTTAACTCTTTCAGCACCCTGGACAGTGACTATTTACTGACGTCTCCTAGCAACGCTCCCGTCATTACGGGAGCCCCATTGACTTCCTCAGTCTGGCTGTAGACCTAGAAATACATAGGTCCAGCCAGAATGAAGAAATGTCAAGTTAAAAAAGCAAGACGCATCCGCAGCACACATAACATGTGCATGACAGCTGCGGACTTCATTGCGGAAATTAGAATCTCCATTGAAGTCAATGGAGAAATTCCGCCATGAGTCCGCCACTGGTCCGCAACAGACAGAGCATGCTGCGGACACCAAATTCCGCTCCGCAGCCTATGCTCCGCAGCGGAATTTTACGCCTCGTCTAAACGAACACTGCTAAATTAAAGTGTAAGTCAATGGACAAACGGCTCCGCTGCGGATTAACGCTGCGGAGTGTCCGCAGCGGAATTTAAGTGAAATTCCGCCACGTGTGAACCCAGCCTAATACTGCCCCTATATACAAGAATATAACTACTATAATACTGGCCCCTATATACAAGAATATAACTACTATAATACTGCCCCTATATACAAGATTATAACTACTATAATACTGCTCCCTATATACAAGAATATAACTACTATAATACTGCTCCTATATACAAGAATATAACTACTATAATACTGCCCCCTATATACAAGAATGTAACTACTATAATACTGCTTCCTATATACAAGAACATAACTACTATAATACTGCCCCCTATATACAAGAATGTAACTACTATAATACTGCCCCCTATATACAAGAATATAACTACTATAATACTGCCCCCTATATACAAGAATATAACTACTATAATACTGCCACTATATACAAGAATATAACTACTATAATACTGCCTCCTATATACAAGAATATAACTACTATAATACTGATAATATATACAAGAATATAACTACTATAATACTGATACTATATACAAGAATATAACTACTATAATACTGCCCCCTATATACAAGAATGTAACTACTATAATACTGCCCCCTATATACAAGAATATAACTACTATAATACTGCTCCCTATATACAAGAATATAACTACTATAATACTGCCACTATATACAAGAATATAACTACTATAATACTGCCTCCTATATACAAGAATATAACTACTATAATACTGATACTATATACAAGAATATAACTACTATAATACTGCCCCTATATACAAGAATATAACTACTATAATACTGATACTATATACAAGAATAGAACTACTATAATACTGCTCCTATATACAAGAATATAACTACTATAATACTGATACTATATACAAGAATATAACTACTATAATACTGCCCCTATATACAAGAATATAACTACTATAATACTGCTCCCTATATACAAGAATATAACTACTATAATACTGCCCCCTATATACAAGAATATAACTACTATAATACTGCCCCTATATACAAGAATATAACTACTATAATACTGCCCCTATATACAAGAATATAACTGCTATAATACTGCTCCTATATACAAGAATATAACTACTATAATACTGCCCCTATATACAAGAATATAACTACTATAATACTGCTTTCTATATACAAGAATATAACTACTATAATACTGCCTCCTATATACAAGAATATAACTACTATAATACTTCCCCTATATACAAGAATAGAACTACTATAATACTGCCCCTATATACAAGACTATAACTACTATAATACTGCCCCCTATATACAAGAATATAACTACTATAATACTGCTCTCTATATACAAGAATATAACTACTATAATACTGCTCCTATATACAAGAATATAACTACTATAATACTGCCCCTATATACAAGAATATAACTACTATAATACTGCTCCTATATACAAGAATATAACTACTATAATACTGCTCCTATATACAAGAATATAACTACTATAATACTACTCCTATATACAATAATATAACTACTATAATACGACCCCCTATATACAAGAATATAACCACTATAATACTGCCCCTATATACAAGAATATAACTACTATAATACTGCCCCCTATATACAAGAATATAACTACTATAATACTGCTCCTATATACAAGAATATAACTACTATAATACTGCCCCCTATATACAAGAAAATAACTACTATAATACTGCTCCTATATACAAGAATATAACTATTTTAATACTGCCCCCTATATACAAGAATATAACTACTATAATACTGCCCCCTATGTAGAGGAATATAACTAATATAATACTGCTCCTATATACAAGAATATAACTATTATAATACTGCCCCTATATACAAGAATATAACTACTATAATACTGCCCCCTATATACAAGAATATAACTACTATAATACTGCCCCCTATATACAAGAATATCACTACTATAATACTGCTCCTATATACAAGAATATAACTACTATAATACTACCCCTATATACAAGAAAATAACTACTATAATACTGCTCCTATATACAAGAATATAACTATTATAATACTGCCCCCTATATACAAGAATATAACTACTATAATACTGCCCCCTATGTAGAGGAATATAACTAATATAATACTACCCCCTATATACAAGAATATAACTACTATAATACTGCCCCTATATACAAGAATATAACTACTATAATACTGCCCCTATATACAAGAACAGAGAAATCTATATACTTGTTTCTTCTTCTTTCTTTAGAGATACATTTATTTGACATTCTTTCTGCTGGTGTGAACAGGGGACATCAGCAGCATTTTCACTACATGAGGTTTACATTATTCTGGTTATAATATTTCCAGGAAATATTTATAGAAAAATTAATCACGATCTTTGCAACCAAAGTAAATAAACTCGTTGATTTTCAGATGTAAATAAGCGACGGACGATAAAATATTTCGATGCTGATACGTCGTCATTGTTTTCGTATTTGGAGTTATATTCTTCTTCACGGGGGGATTTTCTTCACAAATTTTGTTGTCATTATCTTTTAATAAGTTAACCCCTTAGTGACAAGACTATTTTAGGCCTTAATGACCAAGCATTTGTTGTTGTTTTTTTTCATCAGAGCCGTTTTTATTTTTAGGTCGTCATAGATATATGAGGACTTGTTTTTTTGATGGGTGTTGTATTTTACAATGACATGATTTTGCGGTACATATAATGTTTTGATTATCTTTCATAATTTTTTTCGGGGGAAGAAAAGTAAAAAAAAAAACCTGCAATTCCACCATTGTTCTATGCGTTTTAAACTTACGCCGTTCACTGTGTGGAGTAAATAAAATGTTACCTTTATTATATGCAAAGTTTTGTGTTTTTCATCTACTTTTGCACAATAAAAACATTTTCGTTTTTGCATCGCCGCATTCCAAGAGTTATAACTTTTTATTTTTCTGTCAATGTATCCATATGAGGGGCTAAACAGTCGTGAGAGCTGAGCACCCAGGCGGCACGGGACACCGTGAAAAAGCGGCGACCTAGCCTAAGGCCCATTAGTGACCTCCGTGAAAGGCATATTTGTTGTCACTAATGGGTTAAAAAATCTCCCGAGAAATGATGTTGTTGTTCCTGGAAGTCCAATCAGACTTTTTTTTCTCTCCTCTGGAATTCATGGTTTATTTTTGGGCTGACGATATTGAAATGGAATAACGTGTTGATGTATTTTCCACCTGTGTGTGTTTTTCCCGGAGTAACAACTGAGTATCACTATAGGCCAGTGCAGATAAAGTCGCGGGTATCTAGGATATTACTTGGGGATGAGGTAAGATTCTTGCCTGTAGCCCAACCTTCTCTTATGACCAGGAAAACTGAGATATTGACGTTTTGCAATGGACGCAGACTCGGAAAAACTTCTGGGTTGGCATGTTTTTGACATACGAAGAGATGAGATCACTGCCCCGCCCCCCACACGTCTATATGAAAAGAGGAACCTCTATTCTTAGGCCCTGTTCACACTGAGTTTTTTTTTTACTAGTTTTTTGGTGCGGAAACCGCTCCGCAAAATTCGTCAAAAATCGCCCGAAAATGCCTCCCATTGATTTTGTTGCGGTAAAAAGGAGCGTCATGACCCATCTTGAGGCGGTTTCCGCCTCCAAAACCCCATTTCAATCAGTCAGAAAGGGGAAAAAAAACCTCGACGAGTGTTTTGACGAGTTTTTGTCAAACCACTGTGCAAAAAACGTCTGGAGCAGTTTTTGCAGGAGGAATTTTCCTCCTGCAAAAAACTCTGTGTGAACACAACCTTACATCTCGTGTTCAGAGCCTTGGTTGTTGGCCCCTATAGGTCACCCAGATGGACGCCCCTTCTTTACGACGGTTGATTGTTCTGTAGGGATTGTTACTTTTAGCGCCACGATACTTTAAGAATAGAAAAAAGTCAATTCCATTTGATTTCCTTATCCTTGTTATAAAGGTCACACAGCGGTGTACCCGAGGCGGAGGATTGAAGCTCCCGCCGATCCCCATCATCATGAACTGTACTGGGAACCTGGGGCTCGTGTCCAAAATCCCTCAGGCACTAGGACCCGGGTGCGATTGCTGCTGTAGAGAATCGTTTTATATAAACTCACAAAAAGTGGATCTAATGTTCGCTGTTTTTGTATTTCCACGCAGTCAGGGCGACCGGGCTGCATTTTGAGGGGCAGTAAATGTGAACATCGGTTTTAATGTGACTGCAGTGCTGCAAATAATCACATATTCCTGGTGGTCTTCTTGTATTGTGCGCAGGGAGGAGTCCTCCAGTCTGACAACTATTTGCTGGCATGGGAAAATCGTTGTCACGGAGAGAAATAAGCTCCTATGGAATAAAACCTACGGGGAAGGGCTCATGCTATGAGGGAGCTGTCTCAGATAAGTGGGGTTTAGGACGCACCTGTTCGTCCCCCACTCTACTTTACAAGTCATTTGCTTTAGCTGTAACGTCTCATGTATGTAATTTAGGTCTCATTCATTATATTTCAGTTTGTAGCAGAGAGATGATGGGTCTGCTCTTTTTATTTTAGAATCCTGGCGGCCATAATGGAGGCAAAAAGTTCCTACCTGTATTGTCTGTATAGACAGTGCAGCTCGGTGTGTTTGATTTGTGGCAGCTGCAGTAAATGGGAGTCAATTTATAGAGAAAAGTCATAGAATTTTACAGTCTCCAGAAGGTGATGGAGTACAGCCCTGACCCAGAGACCAGAGGGTGACGCAGGAGCTGCATACAGAGCCTTATCTGTGTATGTTATGTTACTATCCTGACCTATGTAGGTATTCAGCAGTAAACCTGTCATTAACTGCCCTGCTTTCCATTGCTAATGAGATAATTCTGCTGACCCTACACTCTAATGATAATGAGATGACTCTGCTGACCCTACCCTCTAATGATAATGAGATGACTCTACTGACCCTACCCTCTAATGATAATGAGATGACTCTACTGACCCTACCCTCTAATGATAATGAGATGACTCTACTGACCCTACCCTCTAATGATAATGAGATTACTCTGTTGACATCACTTTCTAATGATAATGAAATGACTCTGCTGACCACACTCCCTAATGATAATGAGAATACTCTGCTGACCCTGTCCTCTAATGATAATGAGTTAATTCCGCTGACCCTGCCCTCTAATGATAATGAGAATACTCTGTTGACCCTACCCTCTAATGATAATGAGATGATTCTGCTGACCCTGCCCTCTAATGATAATGAGATGACTCTGCTGATCACACTCTCTAATGATAACGAGATGAATCTGCTGCCTCCGCCCTCTAATAATGATGAGATGACTCTGCTGACCACACTGTCTAATGATAATAAGATGACTCTGCTGACCACACTCTCTAATGGTAATGAGATGACTCTGCTGAACATGCCGTCTAATGGTAATGAGATGACTCCGTTGACTACGCCCTTTTGATGAGAATGGGATGACTATGCTGACATCTCTCTCTAATGACAATGAATTAACTCTTCTGACCCCGCCCTCCAGTGATAATGAGATCAGCTTGCTTGACCTCACCCTCTAATGAAAATGAGGTGACTCAGTGAACTCCACTCTTTAATGCTAATGTAATGATGGAACCCTAATGGTAATGAGATGGTTTTGCTGACCATGCCTTCTAATGATAACTAGATGACTCTGCTGACCCTGCCCTATAATGGTAATAAGATGACTTTGCTAACCCCGCCCTTTAAAGATAAAGAGATAACTCTGCTGATTCCGCCATCTAATGATAATAAAATGACTCTGCTGACGCCACCCACAATGAAAATGAGTTGGCTTTGCTGACCCCGCCTTTTAATGCTAATGATAATGAGGTGACTCCGTAAACCCTGCCCTCTAATGGTAGTAGAATGACTTTGCGAGCCCCATCCCTTAATGGTAATGAGATGATTTTGCTGACCCCACCTTCTAATGATAATAATATGACTGCTGTTCCTGCCACCTAATCATAATGATATGACTCAGCTGACCCTACCCTCTAATCATAGTGAAATGACTCTGCTCATTCTTTCCCAGTCTTTACAGCAAAGCTAACAAGTAAGCTGAAAAAAACAGAAAATATCTGAATATTGTGTGTGTGTGCTCTAGGGGCCAGTGTGAGAACTGCAATATTTCAGGATTACTTTATGTGAATACTCTCATGGAAAAAAAAAGATAATATTTAAAATATATATTTTTATAATCAAAACTTGGTTTATATAATCTGTCATTTTCTAAAGATATTTTTACGTCCATATCAGATGTGTCCATACCCTTAAATATTTAAGATCACAATTTTTTATAAGAATAATAATTAAGCTCTGGGTCCCTTTAACAGTCACAGTCCCTGTAATCTTAGTTGGTTGCCCCTGCCACAGTATGAACTTCTAACCACAACAGAAGAGCGCCCCCAGGTGGCTGTATTCCACCACGCAGCCTTGATCCGTCAGCTCCCTGTGAGTTCCGGCATAGCAGAGGCTACATCAGCTCCGTGAGCCAGGATTAGCACGGAACAAGTTATTATTTCAGTAGCTTTGATATTTGCTGTGTGCTTTGTTGGGGAGGCATTACTCCGGCTTAATGATTCCCCTACAATGAATTTTCATAAAGGGATAAGATGGCTGATTAGACAATGCGGCGATCTGGAGAGAAGCTGGCCGTGCCATCTCAGCAGCCGGATCCAGTTACAGCCAAGGCCAATAAAGAAAACTAAATCCTTATTAAATATTAAATAAAATTCCATCACTGAAGCCGTTCCAGCCGGGAAGTCTAATCATCCCGAGGAACGATATGAACTCGCCGAGCAGCACCGTACAAATTAAAAGAGGTTTAGTATTAAGTGTTCATGGCACAAAGTCTAAGTACCCGCAAGCTGCTTAAACAGGCCCCAGTCTAAAAGTGTATAATCGTGCCCGGCGTAGAGTGGCTGGCAGTGCCAGGCGGAGCGGGGGCAGGGTTGCTTTCGAAGTTTTGCTCAGATCCCGGTCACATTGCAAAGCTGCACGTTCCCACATAGACTGTAAAATATCTCATAAGACACCAAGTGGAGACAGATTAGGATAATGGGAACACATAATTCAGTGGGGGAGGGGTTACCTGCAACACGGGCCAGGTATATTCAAACACGCAATGCCGTACGCCACGTCATGTGAACTTCATGTCTGTAGTAATACAATGAGTCGCATGATGTGTACAGTTATTCAGTATTTGCACCCCATATAAGTCACGGGAAGTCTAATGTCACATGGCATGGGCACACGCTTGTTTCGAACAACACATGGCGGAAATGTTAATAAAGTTTATGAATCTGACCAGTGAAAAGCTTGAGGGGACCAAAGGGACCACTGGTAAGACGCATATTGCGAATCTGTATTCTCTAGCGGTGAATCTTTTTCTCTTTACATTTAGCCACACCTCCCGTGATGTCATCATTCATTTCTACAGTCAGGATGGTGACGGAAGCCGGAGTATTCTCTTCTATAAAGATGGTTACACATTGTAATCGGTGGAGTAGAAGAACCCCATTATATTCTGGGTGAGGTGCAGGGGGCGAGGTGAGGGGTTCTTCTGACGTCTTCGAGGTGTAGGAAGTTCTGGTCTACAAGAGAGTAGGAGGAAAGACTTTCTATCTGGTGGACTGGAAGGGGTTTGGTCCTGAGGAGATGTCCTGGGAGCCTGAAAAGAACATTAATGCCCCTACCCTCATTAAAAATTCCTTTCACGCTGTCGACCTAAGAAGAGGAGGCGTAAGTGGTGGGTACTTTAAGGGTCATGGACCGCCGGCTTCTCTCACCATCTGGCGACCGCAGACCTTTGTACTCCTGCCGGCGTCTCCTTCCCCGAAGATGCCAGCACACTCGGCCTCACTGCTCTGCAGTTGTTTCTAAGGTGCCCGCGAGTGCCTATCTTGGCCTTAAAGGGCCAGCATGCACCTGTAATATGTTCCCTACCCAATACCCACACAACCTGTAACATAAAAAGGACTCAGCCCTCTTCCTCCTTGCCTGAGCGTTGTTGTTGTTGTCTTCCTATGTTCGTTAAGCAAATGGTCCCTTAGTTGTGTCCTGTTCCCAGTGTTCCCATATCCTGTATCCAGTAACTGTGTTTGTTCCTGAGCTAAAGTCTAGTGTTGGAGTCGCGTTGGAGTTCTGCCACGTCCTGTGTTATCTGCCACGCGAAGCATCAGCTGCCACGCCAAGCTTCATCGGTGCCACAAATCATCTGTGCCAAGGCCTCTGCTACGACTCGTGTCTGTCTGGACTCTCATACAGGTACTCTTGTGCTTAGACAGTCCATTGACTGTTGTTTGGTCAGTTGCCCCTCCGCTACGGTGGAGCGGCCTATTGGGTCCACATACCCAGGAATCGTGACAATTTCATGTGTCTGCTGGACTTGTATGTTCATTTAGATACCAGTTTGATGACTGTTATAAGGTGAGGATGGATGTGCTCTTATGTCTAGTGCCACACTCAGGACTGGGGTACTTAACCCCTTCCCGCTCCTGGACGTACTATTACGTCATGGCAGCTGTATCGTTCGCGCTCCATGACCTAATAGTACGTCTCGGGAGTAACGTCCGTTTCGGCCGTCCTCCCGACACATACAGGAGCTGTGACAGCTGCTGTCTTGTTCAGCAGCTGTCACAGCTCCTACAGCGGGGACTGATCGCTGTGTCCCCGCTGATTAACCCCTTAAAAGCCGCGTTCTATAGAGATCGCGGCTTTTTAGGGGTTAAGCTGCCATTGCCGGCCTGCTACACGATAGCGGCCGGCGATGGTGACTATGGCAACCGGACACCAAACAATGGCGTCCGGCTATGCCATAGACGGAAGCCTAGTGGGTCCTGACAACGTCAGTACCCACTATGCTTGCTGTCAGTGAGTAGCTGACAGTTCTAATACACTGCACTACGCATGTAGTGCAGTGTATTAGAATAGCGATCAGGGCCTCCTGCCCTCATGTCCCCTAGTGGGACAAAGTAATAAAGTGAAAAAAAAGTCAAAAGAAGATGTGTAAAAATAAGAAAATAAAAGTTTTAAAAGTAAAAATCCCCCTTTTCCCTTATCAGTCCTTTATTATTAATAAAAATATATAAACAAACACATAAACTATACATAATTGGTATCGCCGCGTCCGTAACGGCCTGAACTACAAAATTATTTTGTTATTTATCCTGCACGGTGAACGCCGTAAAGGAAAATAATAATAAACCGAACCACAATCACAATTCTTTGGTCACTTCACCTCCCAAAAAATGCAATAAAAAGAGATCAAAAAGTCGCATACCCCGAAAAATGGTCCTGATGGAAACTACAGTTCGTTACGCAAAAAACAAGTCCTCGCACGGCTTTATTGATTGAAAAATAAAACGTTCTGGCTCTTAGAATAAGGAAACACAAAAAGTGAATGATTGTTTACAAAACGTATTTTATTGTGCAAACGCCATAAGACATAAAAAACTATAAACATCTGATATCGCCGTAATCGTATCGCCCCGCAGAATAACGTGAATATGTCATTTATAGCGCACGGTGAACGCTGTAAAAAAAATAGATTAAAAAAACAATAGTAGAATTGCTATTTATTAGTCACCACGCCACCTAAAAATAGAATAAAAACTGATCAAAAAGCCGCATGCACCCCAAGAAAACTACAATGGATTCCTCAAGGGGTCTAGTTTCCAAATTGGGGTCACTTTTGGGGGGTTCCCAATGTTTTGGCACCACAAGACCTCTTCAAACCGGACATGGTGCCTAATAAAAAGGAGGCCTCATAATCCACTAGGTGCTCCTTTGCTTCTGAGGCCGGTGCTTCAGTCCATTACCGCCCGAGGGCCACATGTGGGATATTTCTCTAAACTGCAGAATCTGGGCAATACGTATTACGTTGCGTTTCTCTGATAAATCCTTTTGTGTTATAAAAAAAATGGTATAAAGAGGATTTTCTGACAAAAAAAATATGTAAATTTCACCTCTAAATTCCTGTGAAACATCTAAAGGGTTCATAAACTTTCTATATGCTGTTGTGAATACTTTGAGGGGTCTAGTTTCTAAAATGGGGTGTTTGACAGGGGGTTATAATATCTGGGCCCCTCAAAGCAACTTCAGAACTGAACTGGAAACTAAAAAAATAAATAAATGAGGCAATACTTGGCTTCTTACATTATACTGATAATGAGCCGTGCCCACCCCGAGATGACCCCAGTTTTGACCGTTTGTATAAACGGAGACCCCTATTAGACCGTTTCAGTGCCCGGTTTTCCCAGCATTCACCCCCGAGAAGTGTATTTCTATTGATGAGTCCCTGGTACATTTTAAAGGGAGGGTTCAATTCCGCGAGTACCTGCCGGGTGGGAGGGCAAGGTATGGCGTGAAGATGTATAAGCTGCGAGAGTGCATCAGGGTATACCTACAGGTTTAGGATATATGAAGGAAAGGCCACCCCCAAACCAGACTGCATCCTGGACTACAATAGGTACATGGGAGGGATGGACTTGTCAGATCAAGTCCTGAAGCCCTACAGCGCCATGCGGTGTGGTATAAGAAGCTGGCCGGGCACATCATACAGGTGGCATTGTACAATGCGTACGTGCTACGTTGATGTGCAGGCCAGACGGGAACTTTCCTGGAATTTCAAGAGGTGATTATCAAGAACCTAATCTTTAGGGACCAGGAAGGGGGGGCACCCAGTACTTCTGGAAGCGGGGCCACACGCATCGTACCAAGGCGGCAACACTTTCCAGGGGAAGTTCCCCAAACTGGCAAGAAGGGAAAAAGTCAAAAGAGGTGCAAAGTCTGCTATAAGAGGGCGATAAGGGATGACACAATATATCAATGTGACACGTGTCCCGAATAACCAGAGCTCTGTATGAAAGAGTGTTTTAAAATGTATCATACATCCCTTGGTTTATAATT
This sequence comes from Rhinoderma darwinii, assembly GCF_050947455.1. Taxonomy (NCBI): domain Eukaryota; kingdom Metazoa; phylum Chordata; class Amphibia; order Anura; family Rhinodermatidae; genus Rhinoderma; species Rhinoderma darwinii. The sequence continues at coordinate 43,272 of NW_027463792.1, forward strand.
TACCCCAGTTTTACTTACCCTGATGCACTCCGCACAGCTTATCCCCCCTCGTCTTTCCCCTCTGAGCCCTGCTGTGTGTCGAGGCAGCTGATAACAGCCACATGTAGGGTATTGCCGTACCCGGGAGAACCCACATTACAGTTTATGGGGTGTAGGTCTCCAGTCAAAATGCTCACTACACCTCTAGATGAATGCCTTAAGGGTGTAGTTTTTAAAACGGGGTCACTTCTTGGGGGTTTCAACTGTACTGGTACCTCAGGTGCTTCTGCATACATGACTTCGCACCAGAAAATCCCCAGTAGGCCAAATGGTGCTCCTTTCCTTCTGAGCCCTCCCATGGGCCCAAACGCCAGTTTATCACCACAAATGGGGTATTGCCGCACTCAGGACAAATTGGGCAACAAAATGGAGTATTTTATTTCTTGTGAAAATAAGAATTTTTGAGCTAAAATGACATATTATAGGAAAAAATATATATTTTTTTAATTCCCAGCCCAATTCAAATAAGTTCTGTGAAGAAACTATGGGGTCTAAATGGTCACATTACCCATAAATTAATTCCTTGAGGGGTGTAGTTTCCAAAATGGGGTCACTTCTGGTGGGTTTCTATTGCTTTGATACCTCTGGGGCTCTGCAAATGCGACATGGCACCCGAAAACCAAACCAGCAAAATCTGGACTCCAACAAACACACAGCGCTCCTTTCCTTCTGAGCCCTCCCATGGGCCCAAACGGCAGTTTATTGCCACAAATGGGGTATTGCTGCACTCAGGAAAAATTGGGAAACAAAATTGAGTATTTTGTTCCCTGTGAAAATAAGAAATTTTGATAAAAAATTATATCTTATTGGAAAAAATGTCCTTTTTTTTAATGTCACAGCCCAATTGAAATACGTGCTGTGAAAAAACTGTGCGGTCAAAATGGTCACAACACCCATAAATGAATTCCTTGAGGGGTGTAGTTTCCAAAATGGGGTCACTATTGGGGGATTCGTACTGTTTTGGCACCTCAACACCTCTTCAAACCTGGCATGCTGCCTAAAATATATTCTAATAAAAAAGAGGACTTAAAATGCACTAGGTGCTTCTTTGCTTCTAGGGCTTGTGTTTTATTCCACGAGCGCAGTAGGGCCACATGTGGGACATTTCTAAAATTGAAATTCAGCAAGAAAAATGAAATTTGCAAATTTCACCTCTACTTTGCTTTAATTCCTGTGAAATGCATGAAGGGTTAAAAAACTTTCTAAATGCTGTTTTGAATACTTTGAGGGTCTAGTTTTTAAAATGGGGTGTTTTATGGGGGTTTCTAATACAAAGGCCCCTCAAAGCCACTTCAGAACTCAAGAGGTACCTTAAAAAAAAGGCTTTTGAAATTTTCTTAAAAATATGAGAAATTGCTGTTTATGTTCTAAGCCGTGTAACGTCCAAGAAAAATAAAAGAATGTTCAAAAAACAATGCAGATCTAAAGTAGACATATGGGAAATGTGAACTAGTGACTATTTTGGCTGGTATAACCGTCTGTTTTACAAGCAGATGCATTTCAATTCTGAAAAATGCAATTTTTTCAAAATTTTCTCTAAATTTTGCAATTTTTCACCAATAAACACTGAATATATCGACCAAATTTTACCACAAACATGAAGCCCAATGTGTCACGAGAAAACAATCTCAGAATCGCTTGGGTAGGTTTAAGCATTCCAACGTTATTACCACATAAAGTGAAATATGTCAGATTTGAAAAATGGGCTCTGAGCCTTAAGGCCAAAACAAGGCTGCGTCCTTAAGGGGTTAAGAAGCCCTCTCTATCTTGGATTGATCTATCTTGGCTTGGAAGTCAACAAATGAAGCAGCAGTATAGCTACCGACGGCTGCTGCGGGGCCCATGGATTCAGTGGCGCCCAACACTGGCCATTATATATTGGATTTGATCACATAGATAAACCCAGTAGTTTGACCTCCGAACACTGCTCACAGATGGTCCTGACGGCGGCCAGCATGAGCATGACCCGGCACACCGGAAGTGAAGAGAACCTGGTATGCAGGAAGGAAAACAATTGATGGAGGGGCTCTGAATGTATTTTTTTTTTGGGTGGGGAGTTTGATCTGGGGTCTGAATAAATTGAAAGGTCTGGTCTGGGGCCGAAATATTTTTTTTCAGTCTGATCTGGGATCTAAATCAATTTAGGGGTCTCAATTATTTCCCAGATCTGGTCTGGGGTCTAAGTTAATTTAGGGGTATGAAATGGTTGAGATCCGGTCTGTGATCTGGAGTAATTTGTGGGTCTGGGATCTTGTCTTCCCTGTAAATCGGGCACGTATGGCAGCACAGTATATTTCTGGGGGCATGTGTATGGCAGGGTATTTCTCTGGGACACATTGGGGGATTCCTGTCTGATGATGATTGTCAGACCCTGCTGGGAGTTGTACTTTTTCTTTTTTTACTGCAACTTGTTTGGCAAGTGTACCCTTACCCTGACTTTTAAATTGAGCTGGTGAATCATTTGGGGGGAGGGGGGGGGAGCGTCCAAAAATTTGTCATGAGGTCCAGTAATTTCTTGTTACCGCCCATAAGTGAAGGACAACTGAGAAAGTCCAGTTGCTCAAATGCAGTAAAACTAATAAAGGCCAGAGGATCGATGTTCTCAGTCTGAGGTTCATGATGAATAAAGAATATCTCCTGCAAATAATCTTATAAATGCCATCAGAAACCCCAGGAGTATTCTCACCTCCCCAGATTATTCTTACCCCCAAACTATTCTCACACCCCAGACTATTCTCACACCCTGACTAATCTCACCTCTCCAGATTATACTCACCCCCAGTTTATGCTCACCCCCAGATTATTATTTCCCTTATGACTATACTCACACCCCAGACTATTCTCACACCCAGATTATTCTCACCCCAGACTATTCTCACCTCCCCAGATTATTCGTACCCCCAGACTATTCTCACACCCAGACTATTATCACCCCCAGACTATTCTCACCTCCCCAGATTATTCTCACACCCCAGACTATTCTCACACCCAGACTATTATCACCCCCAGACTATTATCCCCACCCCCAGATTATTCTCACCCCCAGAATATTCTCACCCCTCAGATTACTATCACGCCCCCAGACTATTCTACCCCCCTGACTATTCTCACCCCCAGACTATACTTACCCCCCTCCCACACTGTAGTAAAGGTGTATTAGAATGTTCACCAGTCTGTGGGGTAACATCCTGTATGTTTATGTATTGTGGCGCACAGTGCGGGGGCTGGGGGAGACTAACTGCATTCATGAGAGTGACCAACAGGTCATTCTCATCATTAAGACTCAAACACACAACTCAAGGTGAAGCCAAGGTGGAGCAGAACATTAGTATTTCCTCGTCTCCTCATGTTATTAGAATGAGTAGAATAATAATATAAGTGGATGTTGATTCGGCACGGTTCCTGCTGGCTCTCTCCTTCCTGTAGATGATGTAGACATCATCCGTAGTGTTATCCAATTTTTATGACATTCATTATCATGTCATTGGGATTACAAATCAAATATTATAGAGCACGGCATTCTGGGAGTCGTGCCAGTTCAGCAAGGTTTTTTCACCCCTGTCCTCCTGCCTCCCCGAATCCTTGAAATTCCGTTCTGCTCCAGAATATCTGTAAATGAGAAAGAAAAAACGAATACATCTTGTAGAACATCAAAAGATGTCCATCCAGTCATTCACACCCTGACAAAAAGTGCCCCGAAAGTGGGTCTGAATACGCGCCAACCTCCACCCTGAACACTAAAGGGCCACATTCACATTCAGACAGCGGGAGAATTCCCAAAGTTTAAATTGAAAAGTTGACCGTGGACTTTTCATCATGTGCCTCCGGGTTCATGAATAGAATGCCACAACTGCAGAGAAGACTGACACAGACAGCAAAGCTGGATCCTGGTTAAGAATCTGATTGGGGGAGTGGCGCCTAACGCAAGACACAGTGATTATTTCCTCGTTTCATTACGCCCCTTTGCTTGCTAAACATCTTTGGCTCATCCATTCTGCAGCCCATCCCCCCTGTAACACCACAAAACCCTCATTCTACTGCTACCCCAGGTGCCCACAGTGGTGCCCAATGCCCCAAATACTATACTACCAAAATAATAGTGTCTGAGGGCGTGCATATAGTTGAAAGCAGGGGTGTAACTAAAAACGTTTAGCCCCTTAAAAAAAACTTTAAAGCCCCCCCCACAGGCG
>NW_027463792.1:52500-75000 GCF_050947455.1 Rhinoderma darwinii
ATGTTCTAAAGGGGAGTTTTAATCCAGAGCCCCCATCATATCTGATTCAGAGTTACCAGGAGCGTATCTAGAGGGGGTGCAGAGGGAGAAGGCACTGCTGGGCCCTAGCACCTGAGGGGGCCCAAAGGACCCTCTGCCACATAAATAGAGACCAGTATTATAAATGTCACATGGTAGGTGGGGGCCCTGGTACAGATCTTGCATTGGAGCCCAGGAGCTACAGGTTTCTCCTCCATGAACTGCTGGCCACATCTCAGGATGTCTTGGACAATTCCCATAGTTGATACCATTCAGCTAGAACTTCAATGTTGTCGCTGTTCAGTCCACTCTGAGTTGTCAGAATTTCCACAGGATGGATGTAAAGTTCTCTGTAAGACAAATATTAAACTTTTGGGCTTTATTGATGTAAAAGCTTTATAGACCGATTTCCCTCGAACAACTATCTTCTGAGGAGCTTCGGCCAAACCCATCTGGTTGTTACTTCAACCTTCAATATTATCACCAAGGAAATCCCACAGTCCGGCTTCTTATATTATTCCGTTTGTTTCTGATGATCTGTGTAAGCATTTTTTTTGCCAATCGTTGGCTGACACTACTCCTGAGTTTGACTTGTTTCTTTATTTGGGTCTCACCATCATCTTACCTCCTTCTCTTGGATCAGGTCTTCTTCTGCATAGACTCACAAGTGTCCCCTAGCCAGGAGTGAAGGAGCAGCAGGAACATTCTATATTGCTTATCACCAATGTCAGCTGACTTCTTAATATACTGTATATCTTGCCCCAGTACTTCAGCAATAAGGTCTACTAGGCCCCTGGGGACAACTGTGACCTCTTGAATAAATACTGACACTTAGACCTTGTCAGGTGGAGCAGTAAGAGTTGTCACCACTTAGACTTTGTCAGGTGGAGCAGTAAGAGTTGTCACCACTTAGACCTTGTCAGGTGGAGCAGTAAGAGTTGTCACCACTTAGACCTTGTCAGGTGGAGCAGTAAGAGTTGTCACCACTTAGACCTTGTCAGGTGGAGCAGTAAGAGTTGTCACAACCAAGATGTAATAAAAAATATGTAGAGTATCATTGCACACAAAAACCTGTGCAAAAATGTAATGAATAAGTTCAACCACAAGACATCAAACAACTGCGTGACACCACCAAAAAGTGTAAAACCAAAAACAGGATGAGATCAGAATGAAGTTGCAGGGCCCAAAACAAAGAAGCTGGGCTGACATTGTGTAATATACACCGAGGAATCCCACCACAAGCCTGCACGAGTTTTACAACCCAACCCTTAAGACCCTCAGGTGGCCCTCCCATTAGGGGACGACTCCCGTCTTGTAGGTCCAGAACCACTAGAAAACTCTACTATTGTCCTATCTAGACCTGCCTTGACCTCTGATTGTGTCGTGACCTGATCAAGCTCAATCTGCCCCGACCATTCCCACTATTGACTATGTCTGCTCTACCCTTGGCTTTAGACTAGGACTGATCATCCCATCGAGGTTTACTGCTCTAAGAAACAATAGGCAATTGTACACTATGGATTCCACCTGAAGTAGCATAGATTCCACTCTTCTTAAAAAAAAGCCATGAGAATGGAGGGTGCACACAGAAATAATAGCACCCCATAACTACACTCTTAACTCTATGAATGGCGGGGGTCAATAATATGCCAACAATGTCTTTGAAACGAGCCCAGCAATCATTGAAGTCATTAGGAGCTTATAAACCTGTATGCAGTGAGCTCCCCCTAGTGGTTGTGGAAAGTCAACATTCTAACATTTTATCATTTCCACCAGTGATGTGAAGAGAAGCTGAGATAGCAGTTCAGTGCCGGACCTCCTCTCACCACATAGACGCGAGTGGTCAGCCTCTATGGTAGGTACGCCGCTGTTTAAGGACCAATTGATACAGATTCATGCAGCAAATATGGAAAAAGAGTGAAATTCAATTTCTGTGTGAACCTTATAAGAGAAGAGCGCCCAAAATAGCATCTAAGAAACTTCAGCAGTGATGAGACCTCTGTGGATACTCATTGTCATACTTGATCCATCCCATTCATTACCGCCACCCATCATTGCAGAACATTTCCTTGTATTTCCCCATCATTTGGAGAATTGAGTAACTCCTTGTATTTTAGGGGAAATTGTCATTGGTGGAGAATAATGGAATGTCCTGGACACTTATCTCACCCATGACCCATGTTGTTTGGACTTTACCACTCTTATATCACCCCATGCAATAATACGACTCTGTTGGTCAGTCCAAGTCCATAACCAGCTGCACCTTTTGGCTCGAAGGCAAATAAAACAAATGATAGAATATGGAACCATTTTTATCTGATACGAGTTCTCCCCGGCCAGCATGACAGGCCAACCACCGCAACACCAAGCACGGCACAAGAAACCCAAACCCTAATACAATAAAAGACATTATCCCCTGGAAAAAGTTACGGCAGTGAAATGCTGTGAATTCTGATCCGCTGTGTACAATCTGCGGGTCGGAGAGTATCGTTTTAACAGTTCTGTTCCAGGAGGTTCATAATTTCTAATAATAAAGAGCCCCGGGCAACTAATTACACTGAAGCTCTTGGAATGGGGCAATGTTCCTTACCAGGCTTTTAAGAACTCGCCATGACTGAATGGAATTTACTGTAGATTCACTTATTATATTTAAGTGTTGGAACCTCCTTGAAGAAACAATCTTGATTTGAAGGAATGTGTCTGACAGCTTGATGGAAATTTCCACCATGGTGGACAAAAGCTATAAAGGGAATTTTTTTTTTTTTTCCAAATGGGCTCATTTTTTACTTTTTATTTTATCTAAAAAAGTTTAGTTCATGATATAGTAATAATATCCATTAGAGATCCTCATGTGGCGTGCTGTTTGCAGTTGTAGATCCAGGAACAATTTCTGGTAACCATCCCCTCAACTTTACTAATTACCCCTTAAAATGAAATAATTATTTATTTATTTTTGGCCATAAACAAGCAGAAATTGCCTCGAGAAACCTCCGGTTGTATAAATAAGGATGAGATACAGGTATCAATAGTACAAGGTGTAAGGCATTTGTGATATGGAAGCTCTGAATATGGCGGCACGGTTAAGACATTTAGTGGACGGTAGGGAAGTGTGACGGACAGGCCGGGGCTGAGGTCAGCAGAGCCATATTTCACAACACTATGGTCGCCATTTCATCTTTCGGAGACCGTGCTCTAGAGGTTTATCTTGAATACCCAAGTAATGATCACATTGACCTCCATGATGTTCCGAGTCGTGAAGGCGGCTATTGCCAGATTCTGCTAGTTATGGGTCAAGAGATGATCAAAGCAAAAATCCCTTGGATATCGTTGTGGAGATAGTGGCTGGAAGACCAAGTCCTGCGCACCGCCATGTGACACCGAGACTCGGGCCCTATGGACACAAGGAGATGAGCAAATCAACTCTACATGAATCATATTCGTTCTGAATTTCACAAAAATGTAAAATTCATTGAAATACACGAATCGCTGCAAAACGGCCGCTTTATATATGAGGATTTCTAAACAGTCGGATATATATGGCACTTACTAATATACTGTGTTTAGAAGTCCTGCCCCAATTTATTTCATCGTTAAATGCCGCCCCTGGTTATCCAGGTCTCCTTCCTAGGCTGCCCCTCTACTGATGGAGGGGCACGTGACACAACCTATAGCAATGCCCTGCGCCTGCGCTAGTTTCCTGTACAAATAAAAGTGTTATATGAAACTTCCATCTGTCTTTGTACACCAGGAAACGAGCGCAGACGCAGGGCATTGCAATAGGAGATGCCGAGGGACGGGTCGTGTCACATGCACCTCTATCCTCGGCCATTTTCCGGACAAGAGCGGGACGGGTGCCTGGGTAGGACACATGGATAAGCGGGTGGCGCTTGAAGATGAATTTAAACGGGGCAGAACTTCTAATCACAATATATAAGTAAGCTCCATCCACATAACCCCCTTATCACTGCATAAAAAAAACATTATATCTAGGGGGGTCCAGTCCCAGAAGACACCAGAGTCAGCCTTGTTTTCATTGTAATCGGGCACTTGACATTCACAGCAAATTTATTTGGACCGAATCAAATGGTTGATTTGACCGAATCGGACATGAAGTTGTCTTCTTTCCCGGCCTCCAGGGTTGTAGTCATTCTTGCTGTGCCGTTCTCGGTGTTGAATCCATGGCGCCTGAGTATCTCCACCATAATTCTTGGCCAACATCTTGAGCCCAACCACTATTTGTCAACCCACCTTGGTTTTACATCACTCAAACGATAAATCTACGAGATTAAGGAGTCTGGATCTCTGTGGGTCACCGGAAAACCCATCCTTGACAATTATTCTACTTTACTGAAATAAGAAGTCACCTGAAAACGTTTCCTATCCTTCCTTCGTAAAAGTTTCCATTCTGAAGGCTATTTAGGTGCTTCTATCGATCGTATAGGGGAAGATTTTAGGTACAAAGCCTCCAATTGAAACATAATGTTCACTGACATCTATGATGTGAGGGTGTTGGATCCGAGAGGTCACCTCCATGTGTAGACACAGCCTCAACCCTCACCAGCAGAGACTTTTGGTGAAGCTTCCTTATTTTTGCTCCACCGCCCTCATTTCTCTTCGGGAGCTTGTTCTGAATGTTGCGCGTTAATCATAAAGTCAGTGTTTCTCTCCCACCTTCTTATTTTCTGAAGCTCAAGCAAAGTTCATGGCCAACGTGTTCCTGACCTCGCTCAAGTGCAGTCATTTGCATTTGGAGGACATCAGCCAAGTAGGAAAAGGCTTACCAGGCGTAATGAATGTGAGATGTTTGTGTGATGGACATTTGTGGGCTACTATGAGGTAAGCCACCGCGACCAATAATAATAACATCACCACCATGGAGCATCTGGGTGGGCTCTCACCGTCACCTCTCTCCGCCTGGACCCCCACAGAGCTGTGAATACGTTGGGTCCTACGTGGAGACGCGGGGCAACGTGTTCCAAGTGCGTTATCATCTACTGTTCTGCTCCCATCGCACCTTGATGGAAATTTTGAAGGACTTTTTTATACCGTGTTTACAGATTCCTGTTTTTACGAGAGTTTTCAGGCCCCACAGGTTTCATTGATGTAAGTAGTGAGTGCCATGTTCCCGTGGGTGGATTTAACTAAGACTTGTGAACTCCAAGAAACTGACAAGCCGGGTGAGTGTTGGCAACGTTTCCAAACCTGGCTCAGCAACTCCCCATACTCAAGATTTAGTAATGTTATTGTAGAACTCAGACCACACCTCATGTAGAGTGGAGTTCATTTGCTGTCTGTCCACTTCTCATTATCTAATCTGAGGTCTAAGTGTTAATGGGTCACAGTTTACGCAGCTCACATCAGGCGTCCAGTATCAGATTCTGTAATGCTATTGGGGAAGAAACAGAAAAGTCTGAGTGAGCAGTTTTATGACTGTGACAGACATTTAAGAAACATGGCACAGATGTAGCAGAGCTGTCTCTTTGGTGCAACACTATAAATCCTGCAAACTCTGAGTACAGATAATGAAGTAGGTCTCACAATCAGCCCTACGTAGAGCCACAGACAGCAAATAGTGATATCACAATGAAACACAACGACAAACCCAAAGTAAGAAAAGATACTACTCCTTCATGGTTACACAACTCCTAAGTTCCCTCTAAACGAATGCTGTTATGTGCACCCCATCTCTGTCCCCTTCACCCCATCTCTGTCCCCTTCACCCCATCTCTGTCCCCTTCACCCCGTCTCTGTCCCCTTCACCCCGTCTCTGCCCCCTTCACCCCGTCTCTGTCCCCTTCACCCCATCTCTGTCCCCTTCACCCCGTCTCTGTCCCCTTCACCCCGTCTTTGTCCCCTTCACCCCATCTTTGTCCCCTTCACCCCGTCTCTGTCCCCTTCACCCCATCTCTGTCCCCTTCACCCCGTCTGTGTCCTCTACCTTAACTTTGTTTCAGTTGACCTCCCCAGTTCCATAAAACCCACCTCAGTCACATCCATCCCTCTGCTATTCCTGACAGGACTCCTCTGCTCTACAGCACCTACCAACCCAACTCTACTGTATCAACTGAACCTCTTTTACCTCCATATTACCTCCATATTATCTCCATATTACCTCCATATTATCTACATATTACCTCCATATTATCTCCATATTACCTCCATATTACCTCCATATTATCTCCATATTACCTCCATATTATCTCCATATTACCTCCATATTATCTCCATATTACCTCCATATTACCTCCATATTACCTCCATATTATCTCCATATTACCTCCATATTATCTCCATATTACCTCCCTATTACTCCATATTACCTCCATATTACCTCCATATTATCTCCATATTACCTCCATATTACCTCCATATTACCTCCATATTACCTCCATATTACCTCCATATTATCTCCATATTACCTCCATATTATCTCCATATTACCTCCCTATTATCTCCATATTACCTCCATATTACCTCCATATTATCTCCATATTACCTCCATATTATCCAGCTATCAATCCTTACTCACATTCATCCATCCACCCAACTATCCATTCATCCATCAATCCACCCAACTCTCCCTCTATCCATGAATCTATCAATCCTTCCACCTATTCATCCACTTATGTGTCCACTTATCCTCTGCTCCTTAACTAACTATCCGTCCGTCCATCCATCCATCCATCCATCCCTCCATCCATCCATCCCTCCATATTTCTACACGCCCTCTGTTCCCACATCTTATCCATCCCTCCATATTTCTAGACCCCCTCTGTTCCCACATCTTATCCATCCCTCCATATTTCTAGACCCCCTCTGTTCCCACATCTTATCCATCCCTTCATATTTCTAGACCCCCTCTGTTCCCACATCTTATCCATCCCTCCATATTTCTAGACCCCCTCTGTTCCCACATCTTATCCATCCCTTCATATTTCTAGACCCCCTCTGTTCCCACATCTTATCCATCCCTCCATATTTCTAGACCCCCTCTGTTCCCACATCTTATCCATCCCTCCATATTTCTAGACCCCCTCTGTTCCCACATCTTATCCATCCCTCCATATTTCTAGACCCCCTCTGTTCCCACATCTTATCCATCCCTCCATATTTCTAGACCCCCTCTGTTCCCACATCTTATCCATCCCTCCATATTTCTAGACCCCCTCTGTTCCCACATCTTATCCATCGCTCCATATTTCTAGACCCCCTCTGTTCCCACATCTTATCCATCCCTTCATATTTCTAGACCCCCTCTGTTCCCACATCTTATCCATCCCTCCATATTTCTAGACCCCCTCTGTTCCCACATCTTATCCATCGCTCCATATTTCTAGACCCCCTCTGTTCCCACATCTTATCCATTCCTTCATATTTCTAGACCCCCTCTGTTCCCACATCTTATCCATCGCTCCATATTTCTAGACCCCCTCTGTTCCCACATCTTATCCATCCCTTCATATTTCTAGACCCCCTCTGTTCCCACATCTTATCCATCCCTCCATATTTCTAGACCCCCTCTGTTCCCACATCTTATCCATCGCTCCATATTTCTAGACCCCCTCTGTTCCCACATCTTATCCATCCCTTCATATTTCTAGACCCCCTCTGTTCCCACATCTTATCCATCCCTCCATATTTCTAGACCCCCTCTGTTCCCACATCTTATCCATCGCTCCATATTTCTAGACCCCCTCTGTTCCCACATCTTATCCATTCCTTCATATTTCTAGACCCCCTCTGTTCCCACATCTTATCCATCCCTCCATATTTCTAGACCCCCTCTGTTCCCACATCTTATCCATTCCTTCATATTTCTAGACCCCCTCTGTTCCCACATCTTATCCATCGCTCCATATTTCTAGACCCCCTCTGTTCCCACATCTTATCCATCCCTCCATATTTCTAGACCCCTCTGTTCCCACATCTTATCCATCCCTCCATATTTCTAGACCCCCTCTGTTCCCACATCTTATCCATCCCTCCATATTTCTAGACCCCCTCTGTTCCCACATCTTACCATCCATCCCTCCATATTTTTACACCACCTCTGTCCCCTCCTTGTGTTTCTCTCTTTTTTTTCTCTCCATAGTTTTGTTTCAAACTTTGCTGAAAATTGCAGCATAGACATGAGTTAAACATCCCGGGCAGATCAGCCATTAATAGTAATTTTGGCCTCCATCTTTCCTATGAACCTCCAGAGCAGATAAGACGTGCACTGAACTGTTACTCAGTTTACATTATTTTTTTGCAAACATCAAAAACATTGTTAAATATTTTTCATTGGAAGGAGAATGATGGTTGATCTGGCTGCCAGATTCCCACCTGCTCGGCAGCGCACGTACATTTATATGACAAAAGAAACCAGACAGAGCGTTACAAAACCATATCAATGTTCAACACGTGTCAAAACAAGCAGAGAGTCCTGCAAAATCCAAACTACCTCCACGGTGAAATCTCCTGACAACCGTCTCGTAAATCACAGCTTGTTTGGGAAATTCAGGATCCAATGTATTTGAGAGTCCACCAGATCTCCGGACGAATTTACAGATCACCCCTGCATATATAAAGTTATAGAGATGCTTAGAGCCTACATACAGTATATAGGGGAAGGTTATAGGTGAAATATGGAGACACATTTTTGTTCTACAGCCTGGCCGGCTCTCATGGCCAAGAACATCACATCCCACACAACTATCAATCACACTTTTGGTCAAATATTTTTTTCTTTGTTTCAATATGGAAAATTGGAAGCAAAGAGAATTAGTGGAATTTATAAAAAAATTACTAGTGATGTGCAAATTGTTGAAGACATTTTTAGTTGACTCCTTTGTCGTCAGTAGAGGTTTTTAGACGTGAGATGACAAACTCTGGTACTTGAAAAACACAACGTCTCAGAACAACATCGACAACAAGTTCTTCCCGGGTCATCAGTGCAGATCGTGGTCCTTCCCTTCTCCTTCCCTTCTCCTTCCCTTCTCCTTCCCTTCTCCTTCTCCCATCTTCTCTTTTCCTTCCCTTTTTCTCACCTCTTCTCTCCCCTCATTTCCTCTTCTTGTCTAGCTTTCCTTTCCCTCTCGTCTCTCATCCCTATTCCCGAGGGACAGTCCATAAATATAAGGGACTTTTTTCCAGTGTCCGTGATGCATCCATGATTATTTTGTAGTTGGAGGAGCTTCTACGGATTATTATAATTGTAATTCTCATCTTTCTAAAGGGCACAGTGCATGCTGCTAATATGTTCATGTTAGTATTGTCAACTATACACATATATTTCTTATTATCTGTATGATTCATTATGGTTTTTCAATTTGTCTCTAAAAAATTTTGGTTGTCTGCGATTATTGGTTAAAATGTCTTGAAAGAAGAATTGACAACCCTGCTACTACTGCCCTCTCCTCTCTTCCACTCCATTCTCCTCTCCTTCTGCTCTATTCTCTTTCTTCTCACATTCTTCTCCCATTTACTAACCTTTCTCCTTACAACTCTCCTCTCCTAGCCTCGCCTCCTGACATCTCCTCTCTCCTAGACTCTCCCCCTGACAACTCCTCTCTCCTAGACTCTCCTCCTGACAACTCCTCTCTCCTAGACTCTCCTCCTGACAACTCCTCTCTCCTAGACTCTCCTCTTGGCTCCTCCCCTCTACTAACTTTTCCTCCTCACTACTCCCCTCTCTTTTCTTCCTTCCTTCCCTCTCCTCTTCTCTTTTTCCTCCTCCCCACTCTTCTCCTCCTCCCCTCTCCTCTTTTTTTTCTCCTCTCCCCCTCTCTTATCCTCTTCTCTCCTCCCCTGTTTTTCTTCTCCTCTTCCTCTTCTCTCCCCTCTCTTTTCCTCATCCCCTCTCTTTATCTTCTCCTCTTTCCTCTCTTCTCCTCCTCCCCTCTCCTCTTTTTCTTCTCCTCTTGCTCTTCTCTTCCCTCTTTTCTCCACCTCCCCTCTCTTCTTTTTCTTCTTCTCTCATCCCTTCCCCTCTCTTCTCTGTCTTCCCTCTGTATTTCATAAAGATATCAACTCTGTATGAACTCTACTAAGTTACAGTTATGTCTTATAATAAATATAGTAACATGTAACCTATAGAATAACAAATTGTCCATATGAAATTACAACTAAAATCAGGGGTGTAACTACCAGAGTAGCAAATGGTATCGGGCCCAGCAGCTAAGGGCCCTCCAGACAGGGGGCCGAGGCTGTGAGCATAGATTCCTGAGGAACCAAGGGAAAGAGAAAAGAGCATGACGGACAATGTGGAGACCAAACTAACCTAAAACTTTTCATATCCTGGTGCCCAGGTCGGAGTGGCGCTCCATTACAGACTTTGCTATAGGACCCCATGATGACTTGTTTACTTCACTGACTAAAATTGTGGCATTTATGACTTCTAGAGTTGAGATAGTTTTTGGGTTCACCAATTCCCCGATCTGTGATTTACACCTTATTTCCTATCAAGGAGACACATTTCTGCCACTTAGGAGAAGGATGGCCAAAATAAGGACTTAATGCCTTAGTTATCTCCATGGGTTAATATAGTCACGATGACCAATGTATAAGCAGAAGAAACTTACTAGAAAACAGATTGTTATACTCAGCCGTTTCCTATCTATAGATGTAGCAGAGCTGAATTTGTCATTTTCCCTTAGTGCTGCAATTGCTCAGTGAGCTGAAAACTCCTATAGAAGACTACTGACACCATATCATGAAATCACGGCACAATATGCCAGGTGACTCAACTCTGCTACATCTGTTCTTGTTTTTTTCAATACTATTGCCAGCAAAGTACAGAAAGATGAATAACTCCCTGCTTCTCGATTGAGTTTTACTATTGAACCATGAAAAGCAGCAGAACAACATGTAAAAGCTGCATCCAGTCCTTATTTTCACCAGCGCAACAAAAGTACAAAAATAAAAAACCACGACACCTTAACAAGCGGATGATTTGTGACTTCATTATTGGTTCTTCATACACTATATGGCTCAAACCGAGAGGTACAACACGTAAGAACTTATATCCAAACCCCATAAATGGCAGCAAAAGTCACACAATCATACACATAAATACATTAGCAATACACACATACATACACCTACAAACATACATACATATATACAAACACCTACATACATATATACACATGCATACATACATATATACACTTACATACATACATATATACAAACAAACAAACAAACACCTACATACATACGTACATACATATATACATATATACACCTACATACATACATATATACACCTACATACATGCATATATACACCTACATACATACATACATACATATATACACCTACATACATACATACATACATATATACACCTAAAAACATACAAACATACATACATATATACAAACACCTACATACATATATACACCTACATACATATATACAAACACCTACATACATATATACACCTACATACATATATACACATACATACATACATACATATATACACCTACATACATACATACATACATATATACACACCTACATACATATATACAAACAAACACCTACATACATATATACACCTGCATACATATATAAAAAAACTACATACATATATACACATACATACATACATACATACATATATACACCTACATGCATACATATATACACCTACATACATACATATATACACCTACATACATACATATATACAAACAAACATCTACATACATATATACACATACATACATACATACATACATATATACACCTACTTGCATACATATATACACCTACATACATACATACATATATACACCTACATACATACATATATACACCTACATACATACATACATACATATATACAAACAAACACCTACATACATATATACACATGCATACATACATACATACATACACCTACATACATATATACACCTACAAACATACATACATATATACAAACACCTACATACATATATACACCTACATACATATATACAAACACCTACATACATATATACACCTACATACATATATACACACATACATACATACATACACCTACATACATACATACATATATACACACCTACATACATATATACAAACAAACAAACACCTACATACATATATACACCTGCATACATATATAAAAAAACTACATACATATATACACCTACATACATACATATATACACCTACATACATACATATATACACCTACATACATACATATATACACCTACATACATACATATATACACCTACAAACATACATACATACATATATACAAACAAACACCTACATACATATATACACATGCATACATACATACATACATACACCTACATACATATATACACCTACAAACATACATACATATATACAAACACCTACATACATATATACACCTACATACATATATACAAACACCTACATACATATATACACCTACATACATATATACACACACATACATACATACATACATATATACACCTACATACATACATACATATATACACACCTACATACATATATACAAACAAACACCTACATACATATATACACCTGCATACATATATAAAAAAAACTACATACATATATACATATACATACATATATACACCTACATACATACATATATACACCTACATACATACATATATACACCTACATACATATATACACCTACAAACATACATACATACATATATACAAACACCTACATACATATATACACATACATACATACATACACCTACATACATATATACAAACGCCTACATACATACATACACCTACATACATACATACATATATACACACCTACATACATATATACAAACAAACAAACACCTACATACATATATACACCTGCATACATATATAAAAAAACTACATACATATATACACATACATACATACATATATACACCTACATACATACATATATACACCTACATACATACATATATACACCTACATACATACATATATACACCTACATACATACATATATACACCTACAAACATACATACATACATATATACAAACAAACACCTACATACATATATACACATGCATACATACATACATACATACATACACCTACATACATATATACACCTACAAACATACATACATATATACAAACACCTACATACATATATACACCTACATACATATATACAAACACCTACATACATATATACACCTACATACATATATACACACACATACATACATACATACATATATACACCTACATACATACATACATATATACACACCTACATACATATATACAAACAAACACCTACATACATATATACACCTGCATACATATATAAAAAAAACTACATACATATATACACCTACATACATATATACACCTACATACATACATATATACACCTACATACATACATATATACACCTACATACATACATATATACACCTACATACATACATATATACACCTACAAACATACATACATACATATATACAAACACCTACATACATATATACACATACATACATACATACATACACCTACATACATATATACAAACGCCTACATACATATATACACCTACATACATATATACACATACATGCATACATACATATATACAAACAAACACCTACATACATATATACAAACACCTATATACATATATACACATACATACATACATACATACATACATACATACATACATACATACATACATACATACAACTACATACTACTTTCTATAATGTGCAGCAATACAAGTCATGAAGCTGGTGCGGGGTGGAACACTTTGTGTTTTTCATCTCTTTTTGAACCTGTTAATATGCAATGTAATTTCATCCTGTAAAATGCATAAAATCTACAAAACACAAATGTTCCGTCCGGCAAATAAAACACTCAATGGCAGCACTCCCGATCCCTCCCCGGGCAGTGACGGATCATGTGCTGCGCCATCCTCAGAACACCGATACTTGGAGATGTAAATGAGCAGATCTGTAATGAGTTTACCCGCCAACATCCTCACACCCGCCAGATGCCAGGCTGTGGATCTTGGCTGATTCATCTTCTGGTCTCTTTACTGCCAAACTTGTCATTCTGTAGAGCCCTGCGACTGCCAAATCATATCATATGTAGCAGCTCCATACAATATATAAGGAATGGTTCACCAGTAGTAGCCAGACATCTGATACTACCGACAACCAGCCTGTATATCATGTGTGAGAGGTTGTCACAGCCCCGCCCCCTGTTACTGACATCACTGATATATAATATAATTACATTGTGATCAGACATGAGATCCACACATCTTATATACAGTAACATCTATTCATCTATTACTACTGACAACCAGCCTGTATATCATGTGTGAGAGGTTGTCACAGCCCCGCCCCCTGTTACTGACATCACTGATATATAATATAATGACATTGTGATCAGACATGAGATCCACACATCTTATATACAGTAACAGCTATTCATCTATTACTACTGACAACCAGCCTGTATATCATGTGTGAGAGGTTGTCACAGCCCCGCCCCCTGTTACTGACATCACTGATATATAATATAATTACACTGTGATCAGACATGAGATCCACACATCTTATATACAGTAACAGCTATTCATCTATTACTACTGACAACCAGCCTGTATATCATGTGTGAGAGGTTGTCACAGCTCCGCCCCCTGTTACTGACATCACTGATATATAATATAATTACACTGTGATCAGACATGAGATCCACACATCTTATATACAGTAACAGCTATTCATCTATTACTACTGACAACCAGCCTGTATATCATGTGTGAGAGGTTGTCACAGCCCCGCCCACTGTTACGACATCACTGATATATAATATAATTACATTGTGATCAGACATGAGATCCATACATCTTATATACAGTAACAACTATTCATCTATTACTACTGACAACCAGCCTGTATACCATGTGTGAGAGGTTGTCACAGCTCCGCCCCCTGTTACTGACATCACTGATATATAATATAATTACACTGTGATCAGACATCAGATCCACACATCTTATATACAGTCACAGCTATTCATCTATTACTACTGACAACCAGCCTGTATATCATGTGTGAGAGGTTGTCACAGCCCCGCCCCCTGTTACTGACATCACTGATATATAATATAATTACACTGTGATCAGACATCAGATCCACACATCTTATATACAGTCACAGCTATTCATCTATTACTAATGACAACCAGCCTGTATATCATGTGTGAGAGGTTGTCACAGCTCCGCCCCCTGTTACTGACATCACTAATATATAATATAATGACATTGTGATCAGACATGAGATCCACACATCTTATATACAGTAACAGCTATTCATCTATTACTACTGACAACCAGCCTGTATATCATGTGTGAGAGGTTGTCACAGCCCCGCCCCCTGTTACTGACATCACTGATATATAATATAATTACATTGTGATCAGACATGAGATCCACACATCTTATATACAGTAACAGCTATTCATCTATTACTACTGACAGCCAGCCTGTATATCATGTGTGAGAGGTTGTCACAGCCCCGCCCCCTGTTACTGACATCACTGATATATAATATAATTACACTGTGATCAGACATGAGATCCACACATCTTATATACAGTCACAGCTATTCATCTATTACTACTGACAACCAGCCTGTATATCATGTGTGAGAGGTTGTCACAGCCCCGCCCCCTGTTAGTGACATCACTGATATATAATATAATTACATTGTGATCAGACATGAGATCCACATCTTATATACAGAAACAGCTATTCATCTATCACTACTGACAACCAGCCTGTATATCATGTGTGAGAGGTTGTCACAGCTCCGCCCCCTGTTACTGACATCACTGATATATAATATAATTACACTGTGATCAGACATGAGATCCACACATCTTATATACAGTAAGAGCTCCTCATCTATTACTACTGACAACCAGCCTGTATATCATGTGTGAGAGGTTGTCACAGCCCCGCCCCCTGTTACTGACATCACTGATATATAATATAATTACACTGTGATCAGACATGAGATCCACACATCTTATATACAGTAACAGCTATTCATCTATTACTACTGACAACCAGCCTGTATATCATGTGTGAGAGGTTGTCACAGCCCCGCCCCATGTTACTGACATCACTGATATATAATATAATTACATTGTGATCAGACATGAGATCCACACATCTTATATACAGTAACAGCTATTCATCTATTACTACTAACAACCAGCCTGTATACCATGTGTGAGAGGTTGTCACAGACCCGCCCCCTGTTACTGACATCACTGATATATAATATAATTACATTGTGATCAGACTTGAGATCCACACATCTTATATACAGTAACAGCTATTCATCTATTACTACTGACAACCTGCCTGTATATCATGTGTGAGAGGTTGTCACAGCTCCGCCCCCTGTTACTGACATCACTGACATATAATATAATTACACTGTGATCAGACATGAGATCCACACATCTTATATACAGTAACAGCTATTCATCTATTACTCCTGACAACCAGCCTGTATACCATGTGTGTGAGGTTGTCGCAGCCCCGCCCCCTGTTACTGACATCACTGATATATAATATAATTACATTGTGATCAGACATGAGATCCACACATCTTATATACAGTAACAGCTATTCATCTATTACTACTGGCAACCAGCCTGTATATCATGTGTGAGAGGTTGTCACAGCCCCGCCCCCTGTTACTGACATCACTGATATATAATATAATTACACTGTGATCAGACATGAGATCCACACATCTTATATACAGTCACAGCTATTCATCTATTACTACTGACAACCAGCCTGTATATCATGTGTGAGAGGTTGTCACAGCCCCGCCCCCTGTTACTGACATCACTGGTATATAATATAATTACATTGTGATCAGACATGAGATCCGCACATCTTATATACAGTAACAGCTATTCATCTATCACTACTGACAACCAGCCTGTATATCATGTGTGAGAGGTTGTCACAACTCCGCCCCCTGTTACTGACATTACTGATATATAATATAATTACATTGTGATCAGACATGAGATCCATACATCTTATATACAGTAACAGCTATTCATCTATTGCTACTGACAACCAGCCTGTATATCATGTGTGAGAGGTTGTCACAGCCCCGCCCCCTGTTACTGACATCACTGATATATAATATAATTACATTGTGATCAGACATGAGATCCACACATCTTATATACAGTAACAGCTATTCATCTATTACTACTGACAACCAGCCTATATATCATGTGTGAGAGGTAGTCACAGCCCCGCCCCCTGTTACTGACATCACTGATATATAATATAATTACTCTGTGATCAGACATGTGATCCACACATCTTATATACAGTAACAGCTATTCATCTATTACTACTGACAACCAGCCTGTATATCATGTGTGAGAGGTTGTCACAGCCCCGCCCCCTGTTACTGACATCACTGATATATAATATAATTACACTGTGATCAGACATGAGATCCACACATCTTATATACAGTAACAGCTACTCATCTATTACTACTGACAACCAGCCTGTATATCATGTGTGAGAGGTTGTCACAGCTCCGCCCCCTGTTAATGACATCACTGATATATATTATTACATGTGATCAGACATGAGATCCACACATCTTATATACAGTAACAGCTATTCATCTATTACTACTGACAACCAGCCTGTATATCATGTGTGAGAGGTTGTCACAGCTCCGCCCCCTATTACTGACATCACTGATATATAATATAATTACACTGTGATCAGACATGAGATCCACACATCTTATATACAGTAACAGCTATTCATCTATTACTACTGACAACCAGCCTGTACATCATGTGTGAGAGGTTGTCACAGCCCCGCCCCCTGTTACTGACATCACTGATATATAATATAATTACATTGTGATCAGACATGAGATCCACACATCTTATATACAGTAACAGCTATTCATCTATTACTACTGACAACCAGCCCGTATATCATGTGTGAGAGGTTGTCACAGCCCCGCCCCCTGTTACTTTTGTTATACAATATATATATTGAGCTTTTGATTTTTATTGTCTTTATGGTACTAGGGAACATGCTTGTGCTCCATAACATTAACCCCTTAACAAGAAGGATCATAAGAGTTCACATGTTAGCATTACGCCCCTCCAATGATGGTAATGAGTTTAAATCTGATCATGGACATTAAGATTTTTCCCTGATATGATGAAAATTCAAACAAATCACCTGTGACTCTTCTGACTGGCATTGAGGGCTCACTGGAGGACTGGGGGGCACCACACTTGCTCATTGAATGCTATTGACTATTGCCACTTGATTGGCACTTAGGAGGCGGAGCTTTCAGGTGGTTTGTCCTGCCCACTTTCCGTCTATTGTTCTTACAATGACTTCTTCAGGACAATACGACTCTATAGACATTTATAAATTACTACTTGGTGCAGCTATTTTTGGGTCATGTTTTTGGGACAATCAATAAGGGACACCAGATGAGTCTATGGATGAAATTTCATCTCTTGGTCATTTCCGGCCCCTGATGGAGGAACATGTCAACTTCAATTCAAGAAAAAATGCGGAGAAAGACGTATTGGCGTCAGTTTAACAAATAAACTTTGAACATTGGTGGACATTGCCATGGAAGCTGGGGAAACATCTGATGTTATTTTCACTCATGTCGGGGCTGGAGCCTTTGATGCGCATCATCCAGCGCTGGACGCTTCACACATTTGACAGAATTTTGCAAGAAGTAAATACTTCAAATTATGTTATGCCTGGACTTTTACTAAGTCAGTCCGCAATTATAATCACCAGATTAACGATGTCAACTAACCTCTAGCAAATGATTACGTAATGGGGTCGTTCCACCAGAATAACCCCTTTTGCAATTGAGGTCCTGCCAGAGATCAACTGATCGCCAACAGTCCAGCTGAAGGAACCTCCGGTGATCACTGTGGTGCTACATGGCGATGGGATGAGGTTCCAAATGGGGGACTCCAGTCTATATGGTCTAATAGGACACGTAGACACAGGTTGTCTTGGTGGGATAAACTGCGGTGTAACTTAAAGCTATTCGGCCCCAATGCAAAATGTGAGCACCCCACCACCTACTATGCAACATTTATAACACTGGTGTCTTCAGAGGAATCTTTGGACCCCCTGAGACACCAGTTCTTGTGTAGGACTGTTACATCTGCACCCCTATAGCCGTGCCCCTGGAGGCGACCTCTTTGGGATATCACTATTCTGAGGATAAACGTAGACATCTTTGAACTTTGGTGTAGACCTGTGATGAAGACTCTGAGAATAATGTCATAATGTGATTTATCAGGAGACATCGCGCAGAGACTCAACTTACTGGAGAAGAATATTATGTCCAGAGGAGGAAAAGAGAAAGAGGACGACAACAAGATGGACAGAGAGCAGTTGATCATGAACATGACATTGACAACCTCAAGATCCAAAAATATTCTTATAAATCACTAATTATTGCCATATTTTATAGATGGGAGTTTTTTGGAGGGCAAATGGGAGGACCACTGCCAGCGGCCGGTGTAGTCTACGGGTCAGGTGACTGTTCCTCTCAATAGTCGAGCCCCTGGAGATCATTGACCAACACTGACCGTCCGCTACTATCAGGACTTCCCGCTCATATTCATCCAACGTGTTCAGGTCCAGCCCATATTTTGACATAAGACTTTGGAATGTTTGTTCATATAGAAATTTTACCCGATAGTTGGTTGAAACTGATGAAATACTTTATTATGGGTGAATTTCCTCTAATCTCTATAAAGGGATTTACAAGGAAAGGGGTCTCTGTTCGGAACAATCCCTTTTTGTTAGCAGGGTCCACCAATAACAAGCTGATCACAATATGTCCCGCTGCTGGAACCTCCCGCGATCAGCTGTCATCTGTGGGGAACCTTGTAAAAAGTATTTCATTTCCCTGCAGCGCCACCACAGGAGAAATAAAGTATTACACAGTTTCTTTAGAAATCAATGGGCTTTATGAGTGATGCATGGACGTGCCGGGTCCTCCAGAGAGAGATTCCCTGGTTAAGAGATGAGTCCTGAATGGGGACGCCACTTTATTAATTCCGAATTCCCCAATTTATAGTATTTCAAAATGTTTTTTTTAAACCTGATAACAACTTTAAAATGCAGGAAAAATGGAAGATAAATATTTCATGTCATTGCTCACAATCTCTACACAATGTGCAAAAAAACCCTCATGTTCAGAAACTGTACATAATGGGGCTACATCCATGTGACATCGTATCACATGACTGCAACGGCCAATGGCTGCCACATTACGAGATTTCAGATGCAGAATTGTAAACGCAGCTTTGGATGTGACTGGATAAAGTTCTTACAGTCAGAAAGATTAGATACTTGTCAGTGGGTCCCATCAATGTCTATAGGGTTCAGCCTGATGAAAGATGTCTGCGTTACATGGACCAAACAAGTAGAGTTTTTACTTGTATTGCCTGAGATAAGCGGCATCAGATGTGTGAGGCAGCCGATTATTACCTTCTCTCTTTAGATTAAACATGCTGAGCTGAACATGTATGTGAATGGAGGAGTAAGTGAATATAGATGTCTCATGAATGGTGGGTCGGCCATCGAGTCTCCGGTGTCTATGTCCAGTATCTCAGCGTTGTCTGGAGATGTGACCTGTAGAGTATTCCTGTTATAAGAACGCTACCTCTTCATGGATGTAGCAGAGTTATACACAGGGGGGATGGGATCCAAATCATCTACATCTGCATAGTACAAGTTTCATTTCTTTTTTCAGTTGAGGTTGAGTGTTGTGTAGTCCAAGATATTGCCGGGAACAGCTGGACCTTTATGGGAAGTGATGCCGGGCCATGATCAGACCTCATATCACATGAACTCGTCTGGATGTGGAGCGACACTTTCTCCAATACATTTTCTTGCTCTTACCACCCTGCCCTGGCTCGAGGGCTTTAGTGGCCGGGCTTGTCCTTCCAGGGTGAAATAATGGAAAAATACCATTCGTGTTTACCATTAGCTTGTCTTGCACATTGCAGCGACACAGTATAAGGTTTGGCCTGCGTATCCAGAACGTTACTTTGCTATCGGCAGACATTAAAAAGAAATTCTAGCGCATTGTTGTGATTATGAGTTACGTCAACTTGAAACGGCCTCTCCCCGCGACTGGCGATGGCATTACTGATAGCCAAACTTAATGCGTCCCCTGAAGGTGAATGTTCTACCACTCTGTGCTTTCAAGAAAGTAAACAATACCGAGCGCAATGTGGTCGACGGCCTCTCTGTTCCTGGACTTCTAACAAGCAGATCCAGGTCTTGCGGCTCAACTTAAAAATATCCATGAAAATCCGTCCCGGAGTCGCCCTCTGGTATGAAGCCCCTTATTCTTCTATTCAGTCATGTCTGAGATATCCTGCTCTCCTGCTGGGACACAACCACTAATAACCTGACACTGACCATAAGGTTGTCACCCAGATGTGCTGCCCCGGGGTACAATGACTTTTACTGCTCTACCTTTCAACTCAACAAACAAGGGTGCGCACTGTGGAGGGTGGGGATCAAAAGTTCTTCCTTATCTGTGGTGCACAGCCTTGGCCACTTCCTAAACACACCGGTGATACTCTTCCTAACTGGCAAGTACCCCCCACCAGTGCCCGCGATCAGTAGCCATGAGATTGGCAGGAGAACCTTTAACTTCTACATTAGTCACTAGATCTAGGAGACTGTTCACATGATTGGTGTTTTGTTAAGCAGGGGCGGGGCTTATGAGAAGATGTAACTTCCTGTCCCTCGCTTCCTACTTTTCCCACCAGAAACGTTTGCTTAATGCGTCATGTGGAGGCTGTAGGAAAGTAATTGGTCACTTCCGTTATTTAATAGTAGCTGTAAACCTCATGGTGGAGAACAGGCTGAGGTTTGGGAGCAGCCAGTGTGAAGGACGTAGTCATCATCTCGGGCGGGTATGGCGGTTATGGTTCGACAGACCCTATGGTTCGGTGGATTGAGATCTTTTGCTTGGGAATGGGGATTCATCGCAGGAGTGAGGGACCCAGCAGAAAATCGTATATTCCAAGACCCTATATAAAGCCCTGGTCCATCAATATGGTGGTGAATATGGGGACACACAGGGGCATGTTATACAGGGGGGATGTTCATATCAACCACTTACAGATATACATATGTGTTATATAATGAGTGCGTGTGAATATATGGAAAAGGAAATCCTCCTTATTTCTGGGATCATGAGCACCTGGTCCAGCTCACCCGGCGGCAGTGACTTCCAGGAGTCCAGGAATCCGTCCACTACCAACTTTCCATGTGCTGCATATTATGTAAAACATCCAACTTGATCCAGCATTATTGCATTATAATTAAGCTAAGAAGCCATAATAACAGGACGG
>NW_027463792.1:77500-90000 GCF_050947455.1 Rhinoderma darwinii
TTAGACCTAAGGAAACTAAATCAAAAATGGATCGTATTCCATTTATTTCAACATTTACAGACCAGAGTAAGGCTATTACAGATATTATCAGACGGCACTGGCCTATGTTAAACAATTGTTTGACACATATTCCTGAATTCTCGAAATATCCGCTGCTCTCTTATCGCAGATATTGTGAGTTATATGCACATTAACTGTTGCTTATCCATCTTACTTTGACACTACATGTTTAATTCTGATGTGTCACTTTTTACTATATATTTATTACGCTATTTTTGTGATGCTGTTATATACTTTTGCTTTGATTATGTTTGATTCACACACTTGATTGTCACTATGTTATATA
This sequence comes from Rhinoderma darwinii, assembly GCF_050947455.1. Taxonomy (NCBI): domain Eukaryota; kingdom Metazoa; phylum Chordata; class Amphibia; order Anura; family Rhinodermatidae; genus Rhinoderma; species Rhinoderma darwinii. The sequence goes on from NW_027463792.1 coordinate 77,847, forward strand.
CTTGGAATGTATCACATGTTATTTGCTTGAGAAAGGCTCTAGAGGACAGAGCTGAAACGTTGCACAGGGGGCAATAAAAGTACCCTATTTTCACATTTACTGCGGAGTGCTGCCTATTTTTTGAATATTATCAAGTTTGGAGCGTGGTCTGTTCCTGAGGATTTGCACCCACCATACACCGGTGCTGCTAGATATATTTGTTTATCCATATAGTTGACCTTCTAGCCTGCACGGTTTTCTTCCAATATGACTACTACTACTACTGAAGCCAGAAGTACTTTGCCTCCTGAAACCTTTGTATATACTGATGAGGATATCAAGCGGATCCTGATGGGCCTTGATGGTGAGGTGGATTTTCTTATTACTCCTTCCTCTACTGATCTTAAGAGAAAATTGGAAAATGAAACAAAAAGAGCGACTACATTACAGCTCCATTTGATGACCTTGGGGGAATATTATAAACATCAACGGATACCGAGAGGAATGCGTTCAAATGTGAGCCCAAATTTATTTTCACAAAATGAGTTTTACTGCAATAGATTGAAACAAATATCCAACAAATTTGCTCTTGATGTGATTTTGCTAAATCTTGAATTTTTGCAACAAGAAATCCAGACAGTACATGGAAATATACAAGAAATTGATACTACATTGAAATCCACGATTGATGACCAGGAATACACTAGATTTTCTGATAATCTTAAAATGCAAGTACAGAGATTAAGGATGGAACAAGAAGAGGTTAAAAGAAGGAAATGGAATAGAGATGCAGATGATTATTCCAAAGGTCGGGTTTACAATTGGCAGAATATGGATAATGGAGACAGATTCAACTATCGGGATAATAGGAGAAGGAAGAAATCTACTGCACAAGGTGGACTTATCACGACTGATTCCCCGTCTTTTTTGGGGGAGACCCCGGCGACTTCCACACCAGCGGGAAGCGTACCAGACGTGGGGGAACAAGGCAACACTGGCGACGTAAACTACAGAGGCAGCAGACCGAGACAGATGATGAAAAGGGGAGCGATGGCATTACGGAAACGTTAGTTGTAAACATATCTTCCAAGGTACTGTCTGAACCACAACAAAGGCTTCTAGATAAGGGGCTTTCTTTTTGCCCCTCATCTCTGACGGATTGGTTCCAGGTTGAAGCTGATCTGTTTAAATTTTTTAGAGCTATCAAATTGAAATGTTGGTTCTCTGGTAAACCTATATCTGATCGAAATGTTGATACTGATTCTGAATTAAATCTTAGAAAATGTGGTCTTTACAAAGAGAGCAATTTTATGCCACCAATTAATTTACCGGTTGTTGATGCATTTGTTGCAGCTGTAAAAGGTGAAATTGAGAATCTTAAAACACAATGTACTAATGTATTTAAATTTACTCATCCTAATTTAACCAGTGAGGAGTCCAAAGCATTAGAGGAATTGGCTAGTGACACTGATATCACTATAAAACCAGCTGATAAAGGTGGGGCAGTAGTGATAATGGATACTACTATGTACCTTAGAGAAATCATGAGACAGCTTAATGATGATACAGTGTATAAACAAATCCCATATGATCCCAAATTTGAAATTGGTAGGAGGATTAGAAATATATTAGATGAAGCTAAAACGGGTGGGATTATAGATGAGAATTTGGCAGAGTATCTATATATCACACAACCTAGAACCCCTATTTTATACATACTTCCAAAAATACATAAGTCCCTAGTTGACCCTCCGGGTCGACCCATTGTGTCAGGGGTTGATTCTATTTTCTGCCACATTGCCATTTTTTTGGATAAGATTTTAAGAACATATGCCATCGGGGCGCCCTCTTATATTAGGGATACATCTGATTTCATAAATAAACTTAATGAAGTAGTTCTACCTGTGGATACGAAAGTCACATTAGTATCGTTCGATGTGGTTAATTTATACACTGTGATAGACCATACCAGGGGTATACAGGCGGTCAATAATTTCCTCAATTCATCGGATTATACACCTGACTGCTGCACCTTCCTTTTGCAATTATTAGAGATTATTCTAAGTATGAATTACTTTCTCTTTGGTGACAATTTTTATCTCCAGCTACAAGGAACGGCGATGGGTTCAAATATTGCCCCCACTTATGCCAATATATTTATGCGATCATTTGAGGAGGCCTTTGTCTATGGTTCCCACCACTTTAAACATGTTATTAAGTGGTGGCGTTACATAGACGATATTTTCATGATTTGGTCAGGGGATAGTGATACTCTCTTGGACTTCTTTTCATGCATTAATATGCATGATGATAAGGTCAAATTTACATTGGTACAGTCAGATACTGAGATTCAGTTTCTAGATGTCCTGGTTAAGATCAATAACAACACCTTCAGTACTGAGCTCTACACAAAACCTACAGACTGCAACAATCTACTTCTATATAGCAGCAACCACCCACGTAGTATGGTTGAGAATTTACCAACTAGCCAACTGATGAGGGTCAAAAGGATAGTCAGTGACACAGACACCGCCACCGTGACTCTCGGAAATATGATCAATCGATTCCGTACTCGGGGTTATCCAGCAAGAATATTGAATAAGCATAGGTCAAAAGTAGCTCTAATGGATAGGGACACACTTCTTAGACCTAAGGAAACTAAATCAAAAATGGATCGTATTCCATTTATTTCAACATTTACAGACCAGAGTAAGGCTATTACAGATATTATCAGACGGCACTGGCCTATGTTAAACAATTGTTTGACACATATTCCTGAATTCTCGAAATATCCGCTGCTCTCTTATCGCAGATCCAAAAGCCTTAGGGACAGATTGGTGAAAACCGATGTTGGGTCCCTTAAATCCACTGGACAGACATATCTGGCTAAACCCAGGGTTGGTTGTTTCCCCTGCTTAAATTGTATAAATTGTAAGCTTATACAAAAAGGCCCCACTTTTACACACCCCATCACGCAAAGAATCTTCCAGATTAGACATTTTCTAACGTGCAACACAGATTTTGTTGTTTATGTTCTACAATGCCCCTGTCATCTACTATATGTGGGAGAAACCACACTTGAGTTAAAAATCAGATTAAACCAACATAGGTATACGATTAGAAAAAAGCGTTTGGATTTACCTGTTTCGAAACATTTTTCGGAGATGGGCCATACAGAACAGCAACTAAAATTTTGGATCTTGGATCACATACCCCCCCTGAGACGAGGTGGCAACAGGACTAGACTATTAAAAACTAAGGAGTTGCAATGGATCAATAGGCTCAACACCCTGAAACCAAATGGGCTCAATGTCGATTATGCGTTTAGTGGAGTAATGTGAGAGATTTTCCTTCCTCTTTCCGTCATGCCCCATTATGTTGATACACTTGATGTTATTATCAGTAATTATTAACATGTATACTTATTGGTTTTATTACCTGTTTGAAATATTGATATTTATTTTTCTCTATTTTTCTTTAGAGCGTTCTTTTGAACCTGTTTGAAGATTACCTCGACAGACGAAGAATATCACGGATTTTTCTGTGTATAATTATTATCCAATATTATTAAAAATTATTATATTTTTCATGGAATTTTTGCAATTTTTATTTTTTGCGGATATCATATTATAATATTCTATAAAAATATATATCAGTATATGTAGTATGCCATTATATCTCTAGAGGGTGTATTATATACATATCGATAGAACCTATAGGATTGAGAGGTTTGGACGTAGATGCGGTATTTATTTTGACTTCTCAAAGAACAAATATAGGAGTTACGGGAAACAATACGGCAAGGGGACATATGACATGTCTGCATTGCATTTGTTTTACCCACTAGTGAGGTGGGGATGGGCATTTATAGAATGGCCACCGGCCACACCTTGAACTCCATTTCTAACAACAATACTTAAAACTCTGGTGTGAACAGGGCTGTACCGCTGCGCTTATGCCTCTCTCCTCTTTGCATGCCCTGTTGGGACATTCATTTGAATGTATTCACACTCTCCATTGATAAAGCTTTATCTTAGATTGGGAGCTATATAGTCCCCATTATGGTATGATTCGGTTATTTAAGATATATATACACATACCTTGTGATATAACCCTAAACAAATGGGACTTTTCCCTATTTAAAGATGTCTGCATCGCATCTGCGCTTCATTGCGCATGCGCGAATGCATACCGGATATCCGCAATATTTAGAACATGGCAATATTCCAACGCATGCGCAATACCGTTTTTTCGCTTACCGCTATGGCGGCGCCGTGATAGCACGTCCTTTGAGGTGATTTTCAATTTTAATTTGTTTTTATGTTTCACACATGATTCACACACATGTGAACACTACTCTTAATTGGATACTTTAACTGTATTGTGAGTTATATGCACATTAACTGTTGCTTATCCATCTTACTTTGACACTACATGTTTAATTCTGATGTGTCACTTTTTACTATATATTTATTACGCTATTTTTGTGATGCTGTTATATACTTTTGCTTTGATTATGTTTGATTCACACACTTGATTGTCACTATGTTATATACTTGGAATGTATCACATGTTATTTGCTTGAGAAAGGCTCTAGAGGACAGAGCTGAAACGTTGCACAGGGGGCAATAAAAGTACCCTATTTTCACATTTACTGCGGAGTGCTGCCTATTTTTTGAATATTAGATAGATAGATAGATAGATAGATATGCGATAGATAGATAGATAGATAGATAGATAGATAGATAGATAGATAGATAGATAGATAGATAGATAGATAGATAGATAGATAGATATGAGATAGATAGATATGAGATAGATAGATAGATAGATAGATAGATAGATAGATAGATAGATAGATAGATAGATAGATAGATAGATAGATAGATAGATAGATAGATATGAGATAGATAGATAGATAGATAGATAGATAGATAGATAGATAGATAGATAGATAGATAGATAGATAGATAGATAGATAGATAGATAGATAGATAGATAAATAGATATGAGATAGATAGATATGAGATAGATAGATAGATAGATAGATAGATAGATAGATAGATAGATAGATAGATAGATAGATAGATAGATATGAGATAGATAGATAGATAGATAGATAGATAGATAGATAGATAGATAGATAGATAGATAGATAGATAGATAGATAGATAGATAGATAGATAGATAGATAGATAGATATGAGATAGATAGATATGAGATAGATAGATAGATAGATAGATAGATAGATAGATAGATAGATAGATAGATAGATAGATAGATAGATAGATAGATAGATAGATAGATAGATATGAGATAGATAGATAGATAGATAGATAGATAGATAGATAGATAGATAGATAGATAGATAGATAGATAGATAGATAAATAGATAGATAGATATGAGATAGATAGATAGATAGATAGATAGATAGATAGACGTCTCCTTCTCGCTTGTTCTCAATATTGATGTATTTTGTGGAGAGGCGGCACTTTACAAACCCTTAGCTTATGACTAGTGTGATCTGGACCCTCCCTCTTCATGGGCCCCACAGCAGTGACATGGGCGCCCGAGCAGTGACATGGGCCCCCAGCAGTAACATTGGCACCCCCAGCAGTGACATGGGCCCCCAGCAGTGACATGGGCCCCCAGCAGTGACATGGGCCCCCTCTATTGTATGTTATGCTCTTGATATCAGAATTGTAATATTTATAGTTACCATATTATTTCACTACTACACCCTAATTAATGGGTTAATGCCGCTTTGGTACTATCCGGAGAGCTTGGAAAGCTTCTTTGGATCTGGGTGGTTCTTTACTTCACATGACTCCGGGGAATGTACTTGTACCGGGCTGGAGGTCTCAAGACATGAATCTGATCCAATCACCTTACACGATAACTAAAAATAGATTTAAAGCGACAGTAACATCCAAGTAACAAAATATCCCCTAAACTTTATAGTAAAAGGGTTACAATAACATAGAGGCAGCCCATGCAGCTAATATGGGGACCATGAGAAGAGCCGCCCCCGTTAGGATACTCCTGTCCCTTTTCCTATCAACTGAGGGAAACTGCAGCGCGCTTCATACTCCCCCTCAAGAAGGAGTGGTAAAGGGGCAACAAGCCCGGGCACATCCTGTCCAAGAATGGTGGAGGAGATGGCATGAACTAGTCCCAGCAAGGAGCCTCAATAGGATTTTTCCTATGCCCCCCCCCCCCTGCGCTATATACACCCCGCTCATTATACAGGGATGTGTCACTCCTAATATCAGGATAAGCAAATTTACTGCTGTTAGAAGTTGTATCCACAAGTCTTTATTTCTGTTTTTAGGAGCTCAAATCCATGGGGATTGAGCTGTGGGCAGGGCCGCACCGTCCATGTGGCGAGATGAGCAACTCGCCTCAGGCGGTGGCCTGCTTCCTCTCTGAGAGGGCGGTGGCGCCACGAAAACCAGCTGCCGCCACCCCCTCCTACACTACAATTGCACCTGCGTCTATAGGATGCAGATACAATTTAAATGCATAATCGCTGAATGGCGGGACTCGGAATTTGCCCCACTATTTAGCGCCTTTCAATAATGTAAGCGGCTTGGTGTCGTCATAGTTGAATGACACGGCAAGGCAGCCTGTCAATCAGAGCCTTTCAAGGACGCAACATTGAAGGGTGCTGATTGGCCGGGCAGAATGACTTGCTACTCAGCACCTTTTAACGATGCAAGCGGCACAATGACGTCATTGTGCCAATTGAGTCATTCAGCCACAGCAGACCTGCTGAGAAGAGAGCAGGCTTGCATTGCAAGACGGCACGGGAACGGGTTTAGGTGAGTTTGTAAAGTAGTTTTTTTTCTGTTAAAAGTGTCAGGGGCTATATGCGGTGCACTATCTACAGCGGGGCTATATGTGGGGCACTATCCACAGGGGGCTATATGTGGTCCACTATCTACAGCGGAGCTATATGTGGGGCCCTATCTACAGGGGGCCATATGTGGGGCACTATCTACAGGGGGCTATATTTGGGGCACTATCTACAGGGGCTCTATGGGGCAGTATTTACAGGAGGCTCTATAGGGGGCACTATGTATGTGGGGCACTGTCTACAGGGGGTTCTATGTGAGGCACTTTCTACAGGGAGCTCTATGTGGGGTACTGTCTACAGGGGGCTCTATGTGGGGCACTGTCTACAGAGGCTCTATGTGGGGCACTGTCTACAGGGGGCTCTATGTTGGGCGCTGTCTACAGAAGGCAGTGTGTGTGTGTTGAGGGTGTGTGACACAGTGTATGGTGCTATTATAATCAGGGACACAGCGTATGGCACTATTACATTTAGGTGCGTAGTGTGCGGCACCATGAGAATTTTATCAATGTTTATAGGTGCAGAAGTGTTTGAAAAGTAATAAGCTGAAGACATCTGAGTGGCAAACTGCAGAAATGGGCCGTGGCCGGGAGAAGTCGTCATAGAGGTCTGCACCGGATGGAGACGTCACCTGTGAGTCACTTAATGTAAATGTTTATTCTGCCTTCTGCCTCTAATCTGTACTGTAGTCACTGCATGATCTGCACTGAGATAATGGGTGGTATGATTTATTTTTTTGTGAGTCTGCTAGTGATATAGAACAGCCAGGGGGATGTCAATCAAGATCTGGGGGGCGCCATTTAAATTTTCGCCTCAGATAGCAGAAAAGCTAGAATCGGCCCTGGCTGTGGGACATTGAACGGGATCGTCAGCCAACAATGTAACAAAATAACAGGTCGTAAAAGTGTAAGAAAACCGCTCAGTGGTGGATACATTGTATGCAAAATCCATAGAAACCAAGAAACATTACATGGAGCAATCCTCCCATCATCTCATTTAGACCGCAGTCACAGTCCCCGGAGTCTTCACAGTCCATCCAGCCACGTAAGAGTTTTACCTGCGTCCATTTTCTATAGTGCGGCTGTTTATTTAGCAGTGAAACGACCAACAATAAACATGACGTCCGGCAATAATAATGATACTTGTCCGTGACATCTGCTCATAATCCACCAAGCTCTCGGTATCTGTTGAGTTTGCCAATACAGAGGATGAACATCCTGCAGAGGCGAACGTGTTCATTAAGGAGCCTTGTGCTCGCCCTTGCCATCCCTCTTAGTTATTTTTCCTTGGACATTGGGCTATTATGAAGTGCTGTCTGTTGTGTTCTGCTCCTTGGTCCTTTCCAACATTCCTCCCTACTTTATACTTGTAGGGTAAGTGCTCTCGTAGGGTTTACACCATGGGGTTGTGCTCCACCACAGACACACATCAATCTGCAGTCAAAGGAGATCCGGAGACTTACGCCAAATGACTCCTGATGGGCGACACGGCTCAGTCATCTATAAAATATTTTCCACTTCTGATATGTGGAGGAACGTCTCTGTGATATTTAGGAGATGACGATATTCGGAGCCAAGAACAAATAATTCCTGAGGTCTACACAGCAGGACGTCACCCACGTGCTGCCTCTACATACGGGAGGAAAGAAGAATTCTGAGGTTACGGTTCCTGTAGCGGAGGATAGAAATGTTGAAGCTAACGGGGAGATGATCGTACTGAGACCAACTTGACGTCATGGATAAAGGTTAACAAAACAGACACAATTTTATTCTTCAAGCTCTTGGTTACAGTAGGAAGTCGCTTCACTTTGACAAAATGTGGATTCTACAGAGGAACAAATGGAAGACAAATATTAAAAATGACAATGGATTTAACTCTTATTGTGGAAAATGTTCAACTTTTTGTAAATCTCTAATGTGTGCAGCTTATTAACACCTGTACTAGTATATTAAGCAGGCAGGGGGTGGGCAGAACAGGAAGTGTGTGAGGTGCAGCTTCAGCCAATAACTGCAGAGCAGGAAGTGATGTAAGACAAGGGGGTGTGGTTTTGGCAACTACTGCTGTACAGCCCTTATCATTGTAACGTCAATGGCCGCGGACCGTCGTTTAGACTTACCATCTGATGGCCGCCGTTACCATCTGACGGGAGACGCCGGCACTCACTTCCGGGTTCTGAGACTGTTTCCCGCAGGGTGCGCGCACCCGCGTGTGCACGGATTTAAAGGGCCAGTACGCGTCCAGTTGTTAATAATCAGTAATTAGCCCAGAATGCTGCTGGACTATAAAGAGGGCTCTGCCCACTCGATCCTTGCCTGAGCGTTGTTGTATACTTAAAGTTTGTCTCCTAGTGTTTTCCAGTTCCCAGTGTTACCCGTTCCTGCTGCTTGTACCCTGTATCCCGTGCTACCGTGCCTCTGTGCCATCTACAGTGAAAGTCAAGTTGTGTCACAGCTACTGTCTACATTGCCTCAGGTACCCGTTCTGGACTATAGTCATTGTTTTGTACCTAGTTGGCCAGCTGCTAATCCGCAACATGTTACGGCCCAGTGGGTCCACACCCTGCGCCGTGACAATCATGTTTCATTAGTTGTTATTTGCTGTAGTATTAAGGAGCTTTAGTATACAGAGATGTTTGGAAACTTACATTTTAGGGACCAGAGTGATAGAATTACTCAGTGATCTCTTCTTTATGACATTTCCTTGTTGATTTAATTGTCCTTTGGTTTGGACATCCATTGTGGTCCAGTGTTTAGTAATATCCCAGTTGACCCAGTGGTTCTAATTATCTGCCATGATCCAATGAGTTTAATAAAATCCCTGTTCCACTGGTCTGATATATAAAATCCGTCCTGTCTAGCAGGCTAATAATATCCAAGATATAATAACAACAACATCCATGATGGTCTAGGGGTTAATAAACTTACCACTGGTATATTGTAATAATAAATAATGTCTCTGGTTGTCATGTAAAAAGTTAAAGGTTTGACTGGTTTTAAAATAACAACCATGGGGGTATAGGACTTAATAAACCACCCCATGTGTCCTGTGCGATAAATAATAGCCTGAGTTGTCAAAATAGTAACCCTGGTGTCTTGTGGGATGATAATTAATATCCTTGGTGTCTGGTAGGTTAATACTCATATATTTAGTGGCCAGTAGATTATTCATATCATCCCTGGTGTATTGTGGGTAATTAATATCATCCCTGGTGTCTTGTGGGTTATTAATATCCTCCCTGGTGTCTTGTGGGTTATTAATATAATCCCTGGTGTTTGTGGGTTAATACTCATATATTTAGTGGCCAGTAGATTATTCATATCATCCCTGGTGTCTTGTGGGTTATTAATATCCTCCCTGGTGTCTTGTGGGATATTAATATCATCCCTGGTGTCTTGTGGGATATTAATATAATCCCTGGTGTCTTGTTGGATATTAATATCATCCCTGGTGTCTTGTGGGTTATTAATATCATCCCTGGTGTATTGTGGGTTATTAATATCATCCCTGGTGTCTTGTGGGTTATTAATATCATCCCTGGTGTCTTGTGGGTTATTAATATCATCCCTGGTGTCTTGTGGGTTATTAATATCATCCCTGGTGTCTTGTGGGTTAATAATATCATCCCTGGTGTATTGTGGGTTATTAATATCATCCCTGGTGTATTGTGGGTTATTAATATCATCCCTGGTGTCTTGTGGGATATTAATATCATCCCTGGTGTCTTGTGGGATATTAATATCATCCCTGGTGTCTTGTGGTTTATTAATATCATCCCTGGTGTCTTGTGGGTTATTAATATCATCCCTGGTGTCTTGTGGGTTAATAATATCATCCCTTCTGTTTTGAGGGTTATTAATATCATCCCTGGTGTCTTGTGGGATATTAATATCATCCCTGGTGTCTTGTGGGTTAATAATATCATCCCTTCTGTTTTGAGGGTTATTAATATCATCCCTGGTGTCTTGTGGGATATTAATATCATCCCTGGTGCCTTGTGGGTTATTAATATAATCCCTGGTGACTTGTGGGTTGTTAATATCATCCCTGGTGTCTTGTGGGATATTAATATCATCCCTGGTGCCTTGTGGGTTATTAATATCATCCCTGGTGCCTTGTGGGTTTATATAACAATATCCCTGGTGTCTAGTGATCACTCATCTACATAAGTGCCAGTGCGGTGTCTGCTGCCGGTGGGGGAAGGATCACCACATGGTCAGACAGTTCTTGAGATGATCACGTTATGCACTTCTTGTTGCACTGATCTAAGCAGTAACATTGGTATAAATATCCTCTGTGATTGGCAGGAGCACATTAGGGGCAGGCAGCTGCATCGATGCATCAGGGAGATCTACAAGAAAATGGCGGGCTTCAGTCTGGATACAGGGGCCCAGCAGACAAGGAGCCCCATTGCTTCTTTAAAAGGATAATATTAGATTGCATGGAAGGGAATACACCAATGACTTACATCTGGGGCTCACAATTACTAGTTTATAGGTAATCCAATGAGGGAATTTCTGGAGAGCCCAGTAGGGGGTGATCTAGATGACTAGTCTAGCACCCTCTAGCATCAAATTGTCAGTGGGAAAGAAAGGACCCCAAATGGTGTAATATAGAGGGGCCCTGTGTTGTCTGTATCCGCCCCTGGCAATCTGAAGGGAGCAGCTTTCAATACTGCCTGCTGACTGGTGGTGAGGAAGCTAAGCTGGCACATAAAGCAAAGAGGAAGTGGACAGTCAGAGAACCGGTAGCAGGACACAGTACCGGGACACTCAGCATGCGGATAACTGCTGGACAATCAGGTCATAGAGTCTGAAGCCACATAAGTAATAAATCTGTAGTCAGAAGGAAGATCAAGCCGGGCCATAGTGATGACACCAGTGAATTGCAGGAAGTCAACTTGGCCGGAGCCGGGGGCAAAGAACAGATTCCTATAGCACATCATCCATTGTGGACACGTGTACAACCACTAACAGACCACACATAAGGACAGAGCTGACTACACCAATGTCAGAGAACCAGAGATATGGGCCATTGAGAAGGCAGCATCTACAAGAAGAAAACTGTCAAAGGCGCCCCCTAGAGACAGAAGACAAGGAAGTGGTATGTAGAGCAGTGTACTGTGGATTTCTAGTCATGGAAGTTCTCTGAGTTGTTCTAAAGAGGTTAGGATAGTATAAAAAGCTCCGTGACACCCTAGGGATTAAAGGGTTTCAGGGTTTACCAGTGTTTTCTATGTGAATTTTCCCAGATGAAGGGTTGTCTAAAGAGGAATGCTCCTTTAAGCCAATCTTTAAAATAAGAGTCGTCTCCTGAGATGAGTC
>NW_027463793.1:0-37500 GCF_050947455.1 Rhinoderma darwinii
GAGAGAGGCTGCCGGTGACATGACACGTGTTATATGTGAGGAGAGAGGCTGCCGGTGACGTGTTATATGTGAGGAGAGAGGCTGCCGGTGACATGACACGTGTTCTATGTGAGGAGAGAGGCTGCCGGTGACATGACACATGTTATATGTGAGGAGAGAAGCTGCCGGTGATGTGTTATATGTGAGGAGAGAGGCTGCCGGTGACATGACACGTGTTATATGTGAGGAGAGAGGCTGCCGGTGACATGTTATATGTGAGGAGAGAGGCTGCCGGTGTCATGACACGTGTTATATGTGAGGAGAGAGGCTGCCGGTGACGTGTTATATGTGAGGAGAGAGGCTGCCGGTGACGTGTTATATGTGAGGAGAGAGGCTGCCGGTGAAGTGTTATATGTGAGGAGAGAGGCTGCCGGTGACATGTTATATGTGAGGAGAGAGGCTGCCGGTGTTGTGTTATATGTGAGGAGAGAGGCTGCCGGTGACATGTTATATGTGAGGAGAGGGGCTGCCGGTGACATGACACGTGTTATATGTGAGGAGAGAGGCTGCCGGTGACATGTTATATGTGAGGAGAGAGGCTGCCGGTGACGTGTTATATGTGAGGAGAGAGGCTGCCGGTGACGTGTTATATGTGAGGAGAGAGGCTGCCGGTGACGTGTTATATGTGAGGAGAGAGGCTGCCGGTGACGTGTTATATGTGAGGAGAGAGGCTGCCGGTGACGTGTTATATGTGAGGAGAGAGGCTGCCGGTGACGTGTTATATGTGAGGAGAGAGGCTGCCGGTGACGTGTTATATGTGAGGAGAGAGGCTGCCGGTGACGTGTTATATGTGAGGAGAGAGGCTGCCGGTGACGTGTTATATGTGAGGAGAGAGGCTGCCGGTGACGTGTTATATGTGAGGAGAGAGGCTGCCGGTGACGTGTTATATGTGAGGAGAGAGGCTGCCGGTGACGTGTTATATGTGAGGAGAGAGGCTGCCGGTGACGTGTTATATGTGAGGAGAGAGGCTGCCGGTGACGTGTTATATGTGAGGAGAGGCTGCCGGTGACGTGTTATATGTGAGGAGAGACGCTGCCGGTGACGTGTTATATGTGAGGAGAGAGGCTGCCGGTGACATGTTATATGTGAGGAGAGAGGCTGCCGGTGACATGTCACATGTTATATGTGAGGAGAGAGGCTGCCGGTGACATGTTATATGTGAGGAGAGAGGCTGCCGGTGACATGTTATATGTGAGGAGAGGGGCTGCCGGTGACATGTTACATGTGCGGAGAGAGGCTGCAGGTGACATGTTACATGTGAGGAGAGAGGCTGCCGGTGACATGTTATATGTGAGGAGAAAGGCTACCGGTGACGTGTTATATGTGAGGAGAGAGGCTGCGGTGACATGTTATATGTGAGGAGAGAGGCTGCCGGTGACGTGTTATATGTGAGGAGAGAGGCTGCCAGTGACGTGTCACATGTTATATGTGAGGAGAGAGGCTGCCGGTGACATGTTACATGTAAAGAGAGAGGCTGCCGGTGACGTGTTACATGTGATGAGAGAGGCTGCCGGTGACGTGTTATATGTGAGGAGAGAGGCTGCCGGTGACGTGTTATATGTGAGGAGAGAGGCTGCCGGTGACGTGTTATATGTGAGGAGAGAGGCTGCCGGTGACACGTGTTATATGTGAGGAGAGAGGCTGCCGGTGACACGTGTTATATGTGAGGAGAGAGGCTGCCGGTGACACGTGTTATATGTGAGGAGAGAGGCTGCCGGTGACACGTGTTATATGTGAGGAGAGAGGCTGCCGGTGACACGTGTTATATGTGAGGAGAGAGGCTGCCGGTGATGTGTTATATGTGAGGAGAGAGGCTGCCGGTGACGTGTTATATGTGATGAGAGAGGCTGCCGGTGACGTGTTATATGTGAGGAGAGAGGCTGCCGGTGACATGTTATATGTGAGGAGAGAGGCTGCCGGTGACATGACACGTGTTATATGTGAGGAGAGAGGCTGCCGGTGACATGTTATATGTGAGGAGAGAGGCTGCCGGTGACATGACACGTGTTATATGTGAGGAGAGAGGCTGCCGGTGACATGTTATATGTGAGGAGAGAGGCTGCCGGTGACGTGTTATATGTGAGGAGAGAGGCTGCCGGTGACATGACACGTGTTATATGTGAGGAGAGAGGCTGCCGGTGACGTGTTATATGTGAGGAGAGAGGCTGCCGGTGACGTGTTATATGTGAGGAGAGAGGCTGCCGGTGACGTGTAATATGTGAGGAGAGAGGCTGCCGGTGACGTGCTATATGTGAGGGGAGAGGCTGCCGGTGACATGTTATATGTGAGGAGAGAGGCTGTCGGTGACGTGTTATATGTGAGGAGAGAGGCTGCCGGTGACGTGTTATATGTGAGGAGAGAGGCTGCCGGTGACATGTTATATGTGAGGAGAGAGGCTGCCGGTGACATGTTATATGTGAGGAGAGGGGCTGCCGGTGACATGTTATATGTGAGGAGAGAGGCTGCCGGTGACATGACACGTGTTATATGTGAGGAGAGAGGCTGCCGGTGACATGTTATATGTGAGGAGAGAGGCTGCGGGTGACATGTTATATGTGAGGAGAGAGGCTGCCGGTGACATGACACGTGTTATATGTGAGGAGAGAGGCTGCCGGTGACATGACACGTGTTATATGTGAGGAGAGAGACTGCCGGTGACATGTTATATGTGAGGAGAGAGGCTGCCGGTGACATATTATATGTGAGGAGAGAGGCTGCCGGTGACGTGTTATATGTGAGGAGAGAGGCTGCCGGTGACGTGTTATATGTGAGGAGAGAGGCTGCCGGTGACGTGTTATATGTGAGGAGAGAGGCTGCCGGTGACACGTGTTATATGTGAGGAGAGGGTCTGCCGGTGACATGTTATATGTGAGGAGAGAGGCTGCCGGTGACATGACACATGTTATATGTGAGGAGAGAGGCTGCCGGTGACGTGTTATATGTGAGGAGAGAGGCTGCCGGTGACGTATTATATGTGAGGAGAGAGGCTGCCGGTGACGTTATATGTGAGGAGAGAGGCTGCCGGTGACGTGTTATATGTGAGGAGAGAGGCTGCCGGTGACGTGTTATATGTGAGGAGAGAGGCTGCCGGTGACACGTGTTATATGTGAGGAGAGAGGCTGCCGGTGACACGTGTTATATGTGAGGAGAGAGGCTGCCGGTGACGTGTTACATGTGAGGAGAGAGGCTGCCGGTGACATGTTACATGTGAGGAGAGAGGCGGCCGGTGACGTGTTACATGTGAGGAGAGAGGCTGCCGGTGACGTGTTATATGTGAGGAGAGAGGCTGCCGGTGACATGTTATATGTGAGGAGAGAGGCTGCCGGTGACGTGTTATATGTGAGGAGAGAGGCTGCTGGTGACATGACACGTGTTATATGTGAGGAGAGAGGCTGCCGGTGACGTGTTATATGTGAGGAGAGAGGCTGCCGGTGACGTGTTATATGTGAGGAGAGAGGCTGCCGGTGACGTGTTATATGTGAGGAGAGAGGCTGCCGGTGACGTGTTATATGTGAGGAGAGAGGCTGCCGGTGACGTGTTATATGTGAGGAGAGAGGCTGCCGGTGACGTGTTATATGTGAGGAGAGAGGCTGCGGTGACGTGTTATATGTGAGGAGAGAGGCTGCCGGTGACGTGTTATATGTGAGGAGAGAGGCTGCCGGTGACGTGTTATATGTGAGGAGAGAGGCTTCCGGTGACGTGTTATATGTGAGGAGAGAGGCTGCCGGTGACGTGTTATATGTGAGGAGAGAGGCTGCCGGTGACGTGTTATATGTGAGGAGAGAGGCTGCCGGTGACGTGTTATATGTGAGGAGAGAGGCTGCCGGTGACGTGTTATATGTGAGGAGAGAGGCTGCCGGTGACGTGTTATATGTGAGGAGAGAGGCTGCCGGTGACGTGTTATATGTGAGGAGAGAGGCTGCCGGTGACGTGTTATATGTGAGGAGAGAGGCTGCCGGTGACGTGTTATATGTGAGGAGAGAGGCTGCCGGTGACGTGTTATATGTGAGGAGAGAGGCTGCCGGTGACATGACACGTGTTATATGTGAGGAGAGAGGCTGCCGGTGACGTGTTATATGTGAGGAGAGAGGCTGCCGGTGACGTGTTATATGTGAGGAGAGAGGCTGCCGGTGACATGGCACATGTTATATGTGAGGAGAGAGGCTGCCGGTGACGTGTTATATGTGAGGAGAGAGGCTGCCGGTGACGTGTTATATGTGAGGAGAGAGGCTGCCGGTGACGTGTTATATGTGAGGAGAGAGGCTGCCGGTGACATGTTATATGTGAGGAGAGAGGCTGCCGGTGACAAGACACGTGTTATATGGGAGGAGAGAGGCTGCCGGTGACATGACACGTGTTATATGTGAGGAGAGAGGCTGCCGGTGACGTGTTATATGTGAGGAGAGAGGCTGCCGGTGACGTGTTATATGTGAGGAGAGAGGCTGCCGGTGACATGACACGTGTTATATGTGAGGAGAGAGGCTGCCGGTGACATGACACGTGTTATATGTGAGGAGAGAGGCTGCCGGTGACGTGTTATATGTGAGGAGAGAGGCTGCCGGTGACGTGTTATATGTGAGGAGAGAGGCTGCCGGTGACGTGTTATATGTGAGGAGAGAGGATGCCGGTGACATGTTATATGTGAGGAGAGAAGCTGCCGGTGATGTGTTATATGTGAGGAGAGAGGCTGCCGGTGACATGACGCGTGTTATATGTGAGGAGAGAGGCTGCCGGTGACGTGTTATATGTGAGGAGAGAGGCTGCCGGTGACGTGTTATATGTGAGGAGAGAGGCTGCCGGTGACGTGTTATATGTGAGGAGAGAGGCTGCCGGTGACGTGTTATATGTGAGGAGAGAGGCTGCCGGTGAAGTGTTATATGTGAGGAGAGAGGCTGCCGGTGACATGTTATATGTGAGGAGAGAGGCTGCCGGTGACATGACACGTGTTATATGTGAGGAGAGAGGCTGCCGGTGACGTGTTATATGTGAGGAGAGAGGCTGCCGGTGAAGTGTTATATGTGAGGAGAGAGGCTGCCGGTGACATGTTATATGTGAGGAGAGAGGCTGCCGGTGACATGACACGTGTTATATGTGAGGAGAGAGGCTGCCGGTGACATGACACGTGTTATATGTGAGGAGAGAGGCTGCCGGTGTTGTGTTATATGTGAGGAGAGAGGCTGCTGGTGACATGTTATATGTGAGGAGAGGGGCTGCCGGTGACATGACACGTGTTATATGTGAGGAGAGAGGCTGCCGGTGACATGTTATATGTGAGGAGAGAGGCTGCCGGTGACATGACACGTGTTATATGTGAGGAGAGAGGCTTCCGGTGACGTGTTATATGTGAGGAGAGAGGCTGCCGGTGAAGTGTTATATGTGAGGAGAGAGGCTGCCGGTGACATGTTATATGTGAGGAGAGAGGCTGCCGGTGACATGACACGTGTTATATGTGAGGAGAGAGGCTGCCGGTGACATGACACGTGTTATATGTGAGGAGAGAGGCTGCTGGTGTTGTGTTATATGTGAGGAGAGAGGCTGCTGGTGACATGTTATATGTGAGGAGAGGGGCTGCCGGTGACATGACACGTGTTATATGTGAGGAGAGAGGCTGCCGGTGACATGTTATATGTGAGGAGAGAGGCTGCCGGTGACGTGTTATATGTGAGGAGAGAGGCTGCCGGTGACGTGTTATATGTGAGGAGAGAGGCTGCCGGTGACGTGTTATATGTGAGGAGAGAGGCTGCCGGTGACGTGTTATATGTGAGGAGAGAGGCTGCCGGTGACGTGTTATATGTGAGGAGAGAGGCTGCCGGTGACGTGTTATATGTGAGGAGAGAGGCTGCCGGTGACGTGTTATATGTGAGGAGAGAGGCTGCCGGTGACGTGTTATATGTGAGGAGAGAGGCTGCGGTGACGTGTTATATGTGAGGAGAGAGGCTGCCGGTGACATGTTATATGTGAGGAGAGAAGCTGCCGGTGACATGTCACATGTTATATGTGAGGAGAGAGGCTGCCGGTGACATGTCACATGTTATATGTGAGGAGAGAGGCTGCCGGTGACATGTTATATGTGAGGAGAGAGGCTGCCGGTGACATGTTATATGTGAGGAGAGGGGCTGCCGGTGACATGTTACATGTGCGGAGAGAGGCTGCAGGTGACATGTTACATGTGAGGAGAGAGGCTGCCGGTGACATGTTATATGTGAGGAGAAAGGCTGCCGGTGACGTGTTATATGTGAGGAGAGAGGCTGCCGGTGACGTGTTATATGTGAGGAGAGAGGCTGCCGGTGACGTTATATGTGAGGAGAGAGGCTGCCGGTGACGTGTTATATGTGAGGAGAGAGGCTGCCGGTGACGTGTTATATGTGAGGAGAGAGGCTGCCGGTGACGTGTTATATGTGAGGAGAGAGGCTGCCGGTGACATGTTATATGTGGGGAGAGAGGCTGCCGGTGACATGACACGTGTTATATGTGAGGAGAGAGGCTGCCGGTGACGTGTTATATGTGAGGAGAGAGGCTGCCGGTGACGTGTTATATGTGAGGAGAGAGGCTGCCGGTGACGTTATATGTGAGGAGAGAGGCTGCCGGTGACGTGTTATATGTGAGGAGAGAGGCTGCCGGTGACGTGTTATATGTGAGGAGAGAGGCTGCCGGTGACGTGTTATATGTGAGGAGAGAGGCTTCCGGTGACATGTTATATGTGAGGAGAGAGGCTGCCGGTGACATGACACGTGTTATATGTGAGGAGAGAGGCTGCCGGTGACGTGTTATATGTGAGGAGAGAGGCTGCCGGTGACATGACACGTGTTCTATGTGAGGAGAGAGGCTGCCGGTGACATGACACATGTTATATGTGAGGAGAGAAGCTGCCGGTGATGTGTTATATGTGAGGAGAGAGGCTGCCGGTGACATGACACGTGTTATATGTGAGGAGAGAGGCTGCCGGTGACATGTTATATGTGAGGAGAGAGGCTGCCGGTGTCATGACACGTGTTATATGTGAGGAGAGAGGCTGCCGGTGACGTGTTATATGTGAGGAGAGAGGCTGCCGGTGACGTGTTATATGTGAGGAGAGAGGCTGCCGGTGACGTGTTATATGTGAGGAGAGAGGCTGCCGGTGAAGTGTTATATGTGAGGAGAGAGGCTGCCGGTGACATGTTATATGTGAGGAGAGAGGCTGCCGGTGACATGACACGTGTTATATGTGAGGAGAGAGGCTGCCGGTGACGTGTTATATGTGAGGAGAGAGGCTGCCGGTGAAGTGTTATATGTGAGGAGAGAGGCTGCCGGTGACATGTTATATGTGAGGAGAGAGGCTGCCGGTGTTGTGTTATATGTGAGGAGAGAGGCTGCCGGTGACATGTTATATGTGAGGAGAGGGGCTGCCGGTGACATGACACGTGTTATATGTGAGGAGAGAGGCTGCCGGTGACATGTTATATGTGAGGAGAGAGGCTGCCGGTGACGTGTTATATGTGAGGAGAGAGGCTGCCGGTGACGTGTTATATGTGAGGAGAGAGGCTGCCGGTGACGTGTTATATGTGAGGAGAGAGGCTGCCGGTGACGTGTTATATGTGAGGAGAGAGGCTGCCGGTGACGTGTTATATGTGAGGAGAGGCTGCCGGTGACGTGTTATATGTGAGGAGAGAGGCTGCCGGTGACGTGTTATATGTGAGGAGAGAGGCTGCCGGTGACGTGTTATATGTGAGGAGAGAGGCTGCCGGTGACGTGTTATATGTGAGGAGAGAGGCTGCCGGTGACGTGTTATATGTGAGGAGAGAGGCTGCCGGTGACGTGTTATATGTGAGGAGAGAGGCTGCCGGTGACGTGTTATATGTGAGGAGAGAGGCTGCCGGTGACGTGTTATATGTGAGGAGAGGCTGCCGGTGACGTGTTATATGTGAGGAGAGAGACTGCCGGTGACATGTTATATGTGAGGAGAGAGGCTGCCGGTGACATGTCACATGTTATATGTGAGGAGAGAGGCTGCCGGTGACATGTTATATGTGAGGAGAGAGGCTGCCGGTGACATGTTATATGTGAGGAGAGGGGCTGCCGGTGACATGTTACATGTGCGGAGAGAGGCTGCAGGTGACATGTTATATGTGAGGAGAGAGGCTGCCGGTGACGTGTTATATGTGAGGAGAGAGGCTGCCGGTGACATGTTATATGTGAGGAGAGAGGCTGCCGGTGACGTTATATGTGAGGAGAGAGGCTGCCGGTGACGTGTTATATGTGAGGAGAGAGGCTGCCGGTGACGTGTTATATGTGAGGAGAGAGGCTGCCGGTGACATGGCACATGTTATATGTGAGGAGAGAGGCTGCCGGTGACGTGTTATATGTGAGGAGAGAGGCTGCCGGTGACGTGTTATATGTGAGGAGAGAGGCTGCCGGTGACGTGTTATATGTGAGGATAGAGGCTGCCGGTGACATGTTATATGTGAGGAGAGAGGCTGCCGGTGACATGACACGTGTTATATGTGAGGAGAGAGGCTGCCGGTGACATGACACGTGTTATATGTGAGGAGAGAGGCTGCCGGTGACGTGTTATATGTGAGGAGAGAGGCTGCCGGTGACATGACACGTGTTATATGTGAGGAGAGAGGCTGCCGGTGAAGTGTTATATGTGAGGAGAGAGGCTGCCGGTGACGTGTTATATGTGAGGAGAGAGGCTGCCGGTGACATGTTATATGTGAGGAGAGAGGCTGCCGGTGACATGTTATATGTGAGGAGAGAAGCTGCCGGTGACATGTTATATGTGAGGAGAGAGGCTGCCGGTGACATGACACGTGTTATATGTGAGGAGAGAGGCTGCCGGTGACGTGTTATATGTGAGGAGAGAGGCTGCCGGTGAAGTGTTATATGTGAGGAGAGAGGCTGCCGGTGACATGACACGTGTTATATATGAGGAGAGAGGCTGCCGGTGACGTGTTATATGTGAGGAGAGAGGCTGCCGGTGACGTGTTATATGTGAGGAGAGAGGCTGCCGGTGACGTGTTATATGTGAGGAGAGAGGCTACCGGTGACGTGTTATATGTGAGGAGAGAGGCTGCCGGTGACATGACACGTGTTATATGTGAGGAGAGAGGCTGCCGGTGACGTGTTATATGTGAGGAGAGAGGCTGCCGGTGACGTGTTATATGTGAGGAGAGAGGCTGCCGGTGACGTGTTATATGTGAGGAGAGAGGCTGCCGGTGACGTGTTATATGTGAGGAGAGAGGCTGCCGGTGACGTTTTATATGTGAGGAGAGAGGCTGCCGGTGACGTGTTATATGTGAGGAGAGAGGCTGCCGGTGACGTGTTATATGTGAGGAGAGAGGCTGCCGGTGACGTGTTGTATGTGAGGAGAGAGGCTGCCGGTGACGCGTTATATGTGAGGAGAGAGGCTGCCGGTGACGTGTTATATGTGAGGAGAGAGGCTGCCGGTGACATGACACGTGTTATATGTGAGGAGAGAGGCTGCCGGTGACGTGTTATATGTGAGGAGAGAGGCTGCCGGTGACGTGTTATATGTGAGGAGAGAGGCTGCCGGTGACATGACACGTGTTATATGTGAGGAGAGAGGCTGCCGGTGACGTGTTATATGTGAGGAGAGAGGTTGCCGGTGACGTGTTATATGTGAGGAGAGAGGCTGCCGGTGACATGACACGTGTTATGTGTGAGGAGAGAGGCTGCCGGTGACATGTTATATGTGAGGAGAGAGGCTGCCGGTGACATGTTATATGTGAGGAGAGGGGCTGCCGGTGACATGTTACATGTGCGGAGAGAGGCTGCCGGTGACATGTTATATGTGAGGAGAGAGGCTGCCGGTGACATGACACGTGTTATATGTGAGGAGAGAGGCTGCCGGTGACATGTTATATGTGAGGAGAGAGGCTGCCGGTGACATGTTATATGTGAGGAGAGAGGCTGCCGGTGACATGACACGTGTTACATGTGAGGAGAGAGGCTGCCGGTGACATGTTATATGTGAGAGAGGCTGCGGGTGACATGTTATATGTGAGGAGAGAGGCTGCCGGTGACATGACACGTGTTATATGTGAGGAGAGAGACTGCCGGTGACGTGTTACATGTGAGGAGAGAGGCTGCCGGTGACGTGTTATATGTGAGGAGAGAGGCTGCCGGTGACGTGTTATATGTGAGGAGAGAGACTGCCGGTGACATGTTATATGTGAGTAGAGAGGCTGCCGGTGACGTGTTATATGTGAGGAGAGAGGCTGCCAGTGACGTGTTATATGTGAGGAGAGAGGCTGCCGGTGACATGTCACATGTTATATGTGAGGAGAGAGGCTGCCGGTGACATGTTACATGTAAAGAGAGAGGCTGCCGGTGACGTGTTACATGTGATGAGAGAGGCTGCCGGTGACGTGTTATATGTGAGGAGAGAGGCTGCCGGTGACGTGTTATATGTGAGGAGAGAGGCTGCGGTGACGTGTTATATGTGAGGAGAGAGGCTGCCGGTGACACGTGTTATATGTGAGGAGAGAGGCTGCCGGTGACACGTGTTATATGTGAGGAGAGAGGCTGCCGGTGACACGTGTTATATGTGAGGAGAGAGGCTGCCGGTGACACGTGTTATATGTGAGGAGAGAGGCTGCCGGTGATGTGTTATATGTGAGGAGAGAGGCTGCCGGTGACGTGTTATATGTGATGAGAGAGGCTGCCGGTGACGTGTTATATGTGAGGAGAGAGGCTGCCGGTGACATGTTATATGTGAGGAGAGAGGCTGCCGGTGACATGACACGTGTTATATGTGAGGAGAGAGGCTGCCGGTGACATGTTATATGTGAGGAGAGAGGCTGCCGGTGACATGACACGTGTTATATGTGAGGAGAGAGGCTGCCGGTGACATGTTATATGTGAGGAGAGAGGCTGCCGGTGACGTGTTATATGTGAGGAGAGAGGCTGCCGGTGACATGACACGTGTTATATGTGAGGAGAGAGGCTGCCGGTGACGTGTTATATGTGAGGAGAGAGGCTGCCGGTGACGTGTTATATGTGAGGAGAGAGGCTGCCGGTGACGTGTAATATGTGAGGAGAGAGGCTGCCGGTGACGTGCTATATGTGAGGGGAGAGGCTGCCGGTGACATGTTATATGTGAGGAGAGAGGCTGCCGGTGACGTGTTATATGTGAGGAGAGAGGCTGCCGGTGACGTGTTATATGTGAGGAGAGAGGCTGCCGGTGACGTGTTATATGTTAGGAGAGAGGCTGTCGGTGACGTGTTATATGTGAGGAGAGAGGCTGCCGGTGACGTGTTATATGTGAGGAGAGAGGCTGCCGGTGACATGACACGTGTTATATGTGAGGAGAGAGGCTGCCGGTGACATGTTATATGTGAGGAGAGGGGCTGCCGGTGACATGTTATATGTGAGGAGAGAGCTGCCGGTGACATGACACGTGTTATATGTGAGGAGAGAGGCTGCGGTGACATGACACGTGTTATATGTGAGGAGAGAGGCTGCCGGTGACATGTTATATGTGAGGAGAGAGGCTGCGGGTGACATGACACGTGTTATATGTGAGGAGAGAGGCTGCCGGTGACATGACACGTGTTATATGTGAGGAGAGAGACTGCCGGTGACATGTTATATGTGAGTAGAGAGGCTGCCGGTGACATGTTATATGTGAGGAGAGAGGCTGCCGGTGACGTGTTATATGTGAGGAGAGAGGCTGCCGGTGACGTGTTATATGTGAGGAGAGAGGCTGCCGGTGACGTGTTATATGTGAGGAGAGAGGCTGCCGGTGACACGTGTTATATGTGAGGAGAGGGGCTGCCGGTGACATGTTATATGTGAGGAGAGAGGCTGCCGGTGACATGACACGTGTTATATGTGAGGAGAGAGGCTGCCGGTGACATGTTATATGTGAGGAGAGAGGCTGCCGGTGACGTGTTATATGTGAGGAGAGAGGCTGCCGGTGACGTGTTATATGTGAGGAGAGAGGCTGCCGGTGACGTATTATATGTGAGGAGAGAGGCTGCCGGTGACGTTATATGTGAGGAGAGAGGCTGCCGGTGACGTGTTATATGTGAGGAGAGAGGCTGCCGGTGACATGTTACATGTGAGGAGAGAGGCGGCCGGTGACGTGTTACATGTGAGGAGAGAGGCTGCCGGTGACGTGTTATATGTGAGGAGAGAGGCTGCCGGTGACATGTTATATGTGAGGAGAGAGGCTGCCGGTGACGTGTTATATGTGAGGAGAGAGGCTGCTGGTGACATGACACGTGTTATATGTGAGGAGAGAGGCTGCCGGTGACGTGTTCTATGTGAGGAGAGAGGCTGTCGGTGACGTGTTATATGTGAGGAGAGAGGCTGCCGGTGACGTGTTATATGTGAGGAGAGAGGCTGCCGGTGACGTGTTATATGTGAGGAGAGAGGCTGCCGGTGACGTGTTATATGTGAGGAGAGAGGCTGCCGGTGACATGTTATATGTTAGGAGAGAGGCTGCCGGTGACGTGTTATATGTGAGGAGAGAGGCTGCCGGTGACGTGTTATATGTGAGGAGAGAGGCTGCCGGTGACGTGTTATATGTGAGGAGAGAGGCTGCCGGTGACGTGTTATATGTGAGGAGAGAGGCTTCCGGTGACGTGTTATATGTGAGGAGAGAGGCTGCCGGTGACGTGTTATATGTGAGGAGAGAGGCTGCCGGTGACGTGTTATATGTGAGGAGAGAGGCTGCCGGTGACGTGTTATATGTGAGGAGAGAGGCTGCCGGTGACGTGTTATATGTGAGGAGAGAGGCTGCCGGTGACGTGTTATATGTGAGGAGAGAGGCTGCCGGTGACGTGTTATATGTGAGGAGAGAGGCTGCCGGTGACGCGTTATATGTGAGGAGAGAGGCTGCCGGTGACGCGTTATATGTGAGGAGAGAGGCTGCCGGTGACGTGTTATATGTGAGGAGAGGCTGCCGGTGACATGTTATATGTGAGGAGAGAGGCTGCCAGTGACGTGTTATATGTGAGGAGAGAGGCTGCCGGTGACATGTTATATGTGAGGAGAGAGGCTGCCGGTGACATGTTATATGTGAGGAGAGAGGCTGCCGGTGACGTGTTATATGTGAGGAGAGAGGCTGCCGGTGACATGACACGTGTTATATGTGAGGAGAGAGGCTGCCGGTGACATGTTATATGTGAGGAGAGAGGCTGCCGGTGACGTGTTATATGTGAGGAGAGAGGCTGCCGGTGACATGACACGTGTTATATGTGAGGAGAGAGGCTGCCGGTGACGTGTTATATGTGAGGAGAGAGGTTGCCCGTGACGTGTTATATGTGAGGAGAGAGGCTGCCGGTGACATGACACGTGTTATGTGTGAGGAGAGAGGCTGCCGGTGACATGTTATATGTGAGGAGAGAGGCTGCCGGTGACATGTTATATGTGAGGAGAGGGGCTGCCGGTGACATGTTACATGTGCGGAGAGAGGCTGCCGGTGACATGTTATATGTGAGGAGAGAGGCTGCCGGTGACATGACATGTGTTATATGTGAGGAGAGAGGCTGCCGGTGACATGTTATATGTGAGGAGAGAGGCTGCCGGTGACTTGTTATATGTGAGGAGAGAGGCTGCCGGTGACATGACACGTGTTATATGTGAGGAGAGAGGCTGCCGGTGACATGTTATATGTGAGGATAGAGGCTGCCGGTGACATGTTATATGTGAGGAGAGAGGCTGCCGGTGACATGACACGTGTTATATGTGAGGAGAGAGACTGCCGGTGACGTGTTATATGTGAGGAGAGAGACTGCCGGTGACGTGTTATATGTGAGGAGAGAGGCTGCCGGTGACGTGTTATATGTGAGGAGAGAGACTGCCGGTGACATGTTATATGTGAGTAGAGAGGCTGCCGGTGACGTGTTATATGTGAGGAGAGAGGCTGCCGGTGACGTGTTATATGTGAGGAGAGGCTGCCGGTGACGTGTTATATGTGAGGAGAGGCTGCCGGTGACATGTTATATGTGAGGAGAGAAGCTGCCGGTGACGTGTTATATGTGAGGAGAGAGGCTGCCGGTGACGTGTTATATGTGAGGAGAGAGGCTGCCGGTGACGTGTTATATGTGAGGAGAGAGGCTGCCGGTGACGTGTTATATGTGAGGAGAGAGGCTGCCGGTGACATGTCACATGTTATATGTGAGGAGAGAGGCTGCCGGTGACGTGTTATATGTGAGGAGAGAGGCTGCCGGTGACGTGTTATATGTGAGGAGAGAGGCTGCCGGTGACGTGTTATATGTGAGGAGAGAGGCTGCCGGTGACGTGTTATATGTGAGGAGAGAGGCTGCCGGTGACGTGTTATATGTGAGGAGAGAGGCTGCCGGTGACATGACACGTGTTATATGTGAGGAGAGAGGCTGCCGGTGACATGTTATATGTGAGGAGAGAGGCTGCCGGTGACATGTTATATGTGAGGAGAGGGGCTGCCGGTGACATGACACGTGTTATATGTGAGGAGAGAGGCTGCCGGTGACGTGTTATATGTGAGGAGAGAGGCTGCCGGTGACATGTTATATGTGAGGAGAGAGGCTGCCGGTGACACGTTATATGTGAGGAGAGAGGCTGCCGGTGACGTGTTATATGTGAGGAGAGAGGCTGCCGGTGACGTGACACGTGTTATATGTGAGGAGAGAGGCTGCCGGTGACATGTTATATGTGAGGAGAGAGGCTGCCGGTGACATGTTATATGTGAGGAGAGGGGCTGCCGGTGACATGACACGTGTTATATGTGAGGAGAGAGGCTGCCGGTGACATGTTATATGTGAGGAGAGAGGCTGCCGGTGACATGTTATATGTGAGGAGAGAGGCTGCCGGTGACATGTCACATGTTATATGTGAGGAGAGAGGCTGCCGGTGACGTGTTATATGTGAGGAGAGAGGCTGCCGGTGACATGTTATATGTGAGGAGAGAGGCTGCCGGTGACATGTTATATGTGAGGAGAGAGGCTGCCGGTGACATGTCACATGTTATATGTGAGGAGAGAGGCTGCCGGTGACATGTTACATGTAAAGAGAGAGGCTGCCGGTGACGTGTTATATGTGAGGAGAGAGGCTGCCGGTGACGTGTTATATGTGAGGAGAGAGGCTGCCGGTGACGTGTTATATGTGAGGAGAGAGGCTGCCGGTGACACGTGTTATATGTGAGGAGAGAGGCTGCCGGTGACACGTGTTATATGTGAGGAGAGAGGCTGCCGGTGACACGTGTTATATGTGAGGAGAGAGGCTGACGGTGACACGTGTTATATGTGATGAGAGAGGCTGCCGGTGACGTGTTATATGTGAGGAGAGAGGCTGCCGGTGACATGTTATATGTGAGGAGAGAGGCTGCCGGTGACATGACACGTGTTATATGTGAGGAGAGAGGCTGCCGGTGACATGACACGTGTTATATGTGAGGAGAGAGGCTGCCGGTGACATGTTATATGTGAGGAGAGAGGCTGCCGGTGACGTGTTATATGTGAGGAGAGAGGCTGCCGGTGACATGACACGTGTTATATGTGAGGAGAGAGGCTGCCGGTGACGTATTATATGTGAGGAGAGAGGCTGCCGGTGACATGTTATATGTGAGGAGAGAGGCTGCCGGTGACGTGTTATATGTGAGGAGAGGCTGCCGGTGACGTGTTATATGTGAGGAGAGAGGCTGCCGGTGACACGTGTTATATGTGAGGAGAGAGGCTGCCGGTGACACGTGTTATATGTGAGGAGAGAGGCTGCCGGTGACGTGTTATATGTGAGGAGAGAGGCTGCCGGTGACATGTTACATGTGAGGAGAGAGGCGGCCGGTGACGTGTTATATGTGAGGAGAGAGGCTGCCGGTGACGTGTTATATGTGAGGAGAGAGGCTGCCGGTGACATGTTATATGTGAGGAGAGAGGCTGCCGGTGACATGTTATATGTGAGGAGAGAGGCTGCCGGTGACGTGTTATATGTGAGGAGAGAGGCTGCCGGTGACGTGTTCTATGTGAGGAGAGAGGCTGCCGGTGACGTGTTATATGTGAGGAGAGAGGCTGCCGGTGACGTGTTATATGTGAGGAGAGAGGCTGCCGGTGACGTGTTATATGTGAGGAGAGAGGCTGCTGGTGACATGACACGTGTTATATGTGAGGAGAGAGGCTGCCGGTGACGTGTTATATGTGAGGAGAGAGGCTGCCGGTGACGTGTTATATGTGAGGAGAGAGGCTGCCGGTGACATGTCACATGTTATATGTGAGGAGAGAGGCTGCCGGTGACATGTTATATGTGAGGAGAGAGGCTGCCGGTGACGTGTTATATGTGAGGAGAGAGGCTGCCGGTGACATGTTATATGTGAGGAGAGAGGCTGCCGGTGACATGACACGTGTTATATGTGAGGAGAGAGGCTGCCGGTGACGTGTTATATGTGAGGAGAGAGGCTGCCGGTGACATGTTATATGTGAGGAGAGAGGCTGCCGGTGACATGTTATATGTGAGGAGAGAGGCTGCCGGTGACGCGTTATATGTGAGGAGAGAGGCTGCCGGTGACGCGTTATATGTGAGGAGAGAGGCTGCCGGTGACATGTTATATGTGAGGAGAGAGGCTGCCGGTGACGCGTTATATGTGAGGAGAGAGGCTGCCGGTGACGCGTTATATGTGAGGAGAGAGGCTGCCGGTGACGTGTTATATGTGAGGAGAGAGGCTGCCGGTGACGTGTTATATGTGAGGAGAGAGACTGGCGGTGACGTGTTATATGTGAGGAGAGAGGCTGCCGGTGATGTGTTATATGTGAGTAGAGAGGCTGCCTGTGACGTGTTATATGTGAGGAGAGAGGCTGCCGGTGACGTGTTATATGTGAGGAGAGAGGCTGCCGGTGACGTGTTATATGTGAGGAGAGAGGCTGCCGGTGACTTGTTATATGTGAGGAGAGAGGCTGCCGGTGACGTGTTATATGTGAGGAGAGAGGCTGCCGGTGACGTGTTATATGTGAGGAGAGAGGCTTTCGGTGACGTGTTATATGTGAGGAGAGAGGCTGCCGGTGACGTGTTATATGTGAGGAGAGAGGCTGCCGGTGACGTGTTACATGTGAGGAGAGAGGCTGCCGGTGACGTGTTACATGTGAGGAGAGAGGCTGCCGGTGACGTGTTACATGTGAGGAGAGAGGCTGCCGGTGACACGTTATATGTGAGGAGAGAGGCTGCCGGTGACATGTTATATGTGAGGAGAGAGGCTGCCGGTGACGTGTTATATGTGAGGAGAGAGGCTGCCGGTGACGTGTTATATGTGAGGAGAGAGGCTGCCGGTGACGTGTTACATGTGAGGAGAGAGGCTGCCGGTGACGTGTTACATGTGAGGAGAGAGGCTGCCGGTGACACGTTATATGTGAGGAGAGAGGCTGCCGGTGACGTGTTATATGTGAGGAGAGAGGCTGCCGGTGACATGTTATATGTGAGGAGAGAGGCTGCCGGTGACGTGTTATATGTGAGGAGAGAGGCTGACGGTGACGTGTTATATGTGAGGAGAGAGGCTGCCGGTGACGTGTTATATGTGAGGAGAGAGGCTGCCGGTGACGTGACACGTGTAATATGTGAGGAGAGAGGCTGCCGGTGACGTGTTACATGTGAGGAAAGAGGCTGCCGGTGACATGTTGTTATATGTGAGGAGAGAGGCTGCCGGTGACATGACACGTGTTATATGTGAGAAGTCCTAGAGACCAGAATAGGAGGTTGAGGTTTTGGAGATTTTGTTAGTTTTAGGACATTGGCAGAATGTAGAGCACGGGTAGTAGACCGAGAAATAAGGAGGTGCCGCACTGTATGGAGCCTTGTTGGTGTAATATTGTATTTTAAAATGAATGGGCACAGAATAGAGGCGTTGATGTAGTGACTGGCACAGGATAGAGGCGTTGATGTAGTGACTGGCACAGGATAGAGGCATTGGTGTAGTGACTGGCACAGGATAGAGGCGTTGGTGTAGCAGTGCAGTGTAGTTTCTGGTACAGGGTAACGCCACAATACCTCCTGGTATCGGCCATGTGTCCGGTCTTCATTGTCTGCTCGGCCGTTTCTGCAACTTCCATAGAAGTAAATAATCGCACAGGTCCATGGCCACGGCTCCGTATATACTCCGCCTCGATATGGAGGGCACATCATCAGGTAGATCGGATGAGGTGTGTCCCTGAGATGTGATCCGCATGTATAAGGCATTTGATATATTCTGTAGATAATTGTCGGTGTAGGTCTTGCCCCTTTATTCCATGTGGTGGAGGCTCGGAGAACTGGTTTCTCTCAATAAGTGATGTTTTGTATTTCACACATGATGTGGTCCCCTGTATGATTCTCTCCTCTTCTCATAAAGACGCCTGCAGTACTACAACCTCCAGAGGATCCATGTTCTCATCCAGAACGTTCTTTGTCCTGAATGACCCACCAATGATGGACAAGGACAGCAATGAGGTGACCACAAGAATATTAAACTTCACCCTGGAGATCATCTACCTGCTGAGCGGAGAGGTAAACGTTTCTATATTTCTATGTTCTTTATTGTATTATGTAACAAGTCACACATAAGAGGAAGAAGCCTGAGTCCTTTATACCATCTACGAGACCTTCCAATTAACGGGAAGAAGTGGTCAGCCAGCAATATGGTCAGTTATGTGTAATAGTAATGTAGAGTAATGAGAATAGTAAGTAGTCCCGTTGTAACCAGGAGGAGAAGGAGCACAGGAACCAGGAGGAGAAGGAGCACAGGAACCAGGAGGAGAAGGAGCACAGGAACCAGGAGGAGAAGGAGCACAGGAACCAGGAGGAGAAGGAGCACAGGAACCAGGAGGAGAAGGAGCACAGGAACCAGGAGGAGAAGGAGCACAGGAACCAGGAGGAGAAGGAGCACAGGAACCAGGAGGAAAAGGAGTACAGGAACCAGGAGGAAAAGGAGCACAGGAACCAGGAGGAGAAGGCGCACAGGAACCAGGAGGAGAAGGCGCACAGGAACCAGGAGGAGAAGGCGCACAGGAACCAGGAGGAGAAGGCGCACAGGAACCAGGAGGAGAAGGCGCACAGGAACCAGGAGGAGAAGGCGCACAGGAACCAGGAGGAGAAGGCGCACAGGAACCAGGAGGAGAAGGCGCACAGGAACCAGGAGGAGAAGGCGCACAGGAACCAGGAGGAGAAGGCGCACAGGAACCAGGAGGAGAAGGCGCACAGGAACCAGGAGGAGAAGGCGCACAGGAACCAGGAGGAGAAGGCGCACAGGAACCAGGAGGAGAAGGCGCACAGGAACCAGGAGGAGAAGGCGCACAGGAACCAGGAGGAGAAGGCGCACAGGAACCAGGAGGAGAAGGCGCACAGGAACCAGGAGGAGAAGGCGCACAGGTACCAGGAGGAGAAGGCGCACAGGAACCAGGAGGATCACATGGCCGGAGTCTGTACTGGAGACGAGGATTTCTACCACTAGTCTGACCTCTATATAGAAACATAGAAGATGACGGCAGGAAGAGAATCACATGGCCGGAGTCTGTCCTGGAGACGAGGATTTCTACCACTAGTCTGACCTCTATATAGAAACATAGAAGATGACGGCAGGAGGAGAATCACATGGCCGGAGTCTGTCCTGGAGACGAGGATTTCTACCACTAGTCTGACCTCTATATAGAGACATAGAAGATGACGGCAGGAACCAGGAGAATCACATGGCCGGAGTCTGTCCTGGAGATGAGGATTTCTACCACTAGTCTGACATCTATATAGAAACATAGAAGATGACGGCAGGAGGAGAATCACATGGCCGGAGTCTGTCCTGGAGACTAGGATTTTTACCACTAGTCTGACCTCTATATAGAAAATAAGAGATCAGACAAAAAGGACCACCGGCGCTGCTAAGGATGTTGTCGAGGCAGAGAGAATAATTAATGAATATTTATTTGAGGAGGAAATTTATTTGCCCTTCCTCCTCAAATAAATATTCATTAATTATTCTCTCTGCCTCGACAACATCCTTAGCAGCGCCTGTGGTCCTTTTTGTCTGATCTCTTATCCTCTACTTGACAGCAAAATTATTTTGCATGTGCACGGACCTGGCTGCAGCTTCTTGCTATTGTGATACCTATTGGTATCCATTATTCAAGGTGAGCAATTCCCTGTCATATATTGTTCACAATACCCTCTCGCTTTATTGCACTATGTGGCGCCGTGTCTTTTTTTATCTTTATTACTAGTATCTATATAGAAACATAGAAGATGACGGCAGGAGGAGAATCACATGTCCAGAGTCTGTCCTGGAGATGAGGATTTCTACCACTAGTCTGACCTCTATATAGAAACATAGAAGATGGCGGCAGGAGGAGAATGTCATGGCCGGAGTCTGTCCTGGAGACGAGGATTTCTACCACTAGTCTGACCTCTATATAGAAACATAGAAGATGGCGGCAGGAACCAAGAGAATCACATGGCTGGAGTCTGTCCTGGAGACGAGGATTTCTACCACTAGTCTGACCTCTATATAGAAACATAGAAGATGGCGGCAGGAACCAGGAGAATCACATGGCCGGAGTCTGTCCTGGAGAGGAGGATTTCTACCACTAGTCTGACCTCTATATAGAAACATAGAAGATGGCGGCAGGAGGAGAATCACATAGCCGGAGTCTGTCCTGGAGACGAGGATTTCTACCACTAGTCTGATCTCTATATAGAAACATAGAAGATGACGGCAGGAGGAGAATCACATAGCCGGAGTCTGTCCTGGAGACGAGGATTTCTACCACTAGTCTGACCTCTATATAGAAACATAGAAGATGGCGGCAGGAGGAGAATCACATGGCTGGAGTCTGTCCTGGAGACGAGGATTTCTACCACTAGTCTGACATCTATATAGAAACATAGAAGATGACGGCAGGAGAATCACATGGCCGGAGTCTGTCCTGGAGGTGAGGATTTCTACCACTAGTCTGACATCTATATAGAAACATAGAAGATGACGGCAGGAGGAGAATCACATGGCCGGAGTCTGTCCTGGAGACGAGGATTTCTACCACTAGTCTGACATCTATATAGAAACATAGAAGATGACGGCAGGAACCGGGAGAATCACATGGCTGGAGTCTGTCCTGGAGACGAGGATTTCTACCACTAGTCTGACCTCTATATAGAAACATAGAAGATGACGGCAGGAGGAGAATCACATGGCCGGAGTCTGTCCTGGAGACGAGGATTTCTACCACTAGTCTGACCTCTATATAGAAACATAGAAGATGACGGCAGGAGGAGAATCACATGTCCAGAGTCTGTCCTGGAGATGAGGATTTCTACCACTAGTCTGACCTCTATATAGAAACATAGAAGATGGCGGCAGGAACCAGGAGAATCACATAGCCGGAGTCTGTCCTGGAGACGAGGATTTCTACCACTAGTCTGACCTCTATATAGAAACATAGAAGATGGCGGCAGGAGGAGAATCACATGGCCGGAGTCTGTCCTGGAGAGGAGGATTTCTACCACTAGTCTGATCTCTATATAGAAACATAGAAGATGGCGGCAGGAGGAGAATCACATGGCTGGAGTCTGTCCTGGAGACGAGGATTTCTACCACTAGTCTGACATCTATATAGAAACATAGAAGATGACGGCAGGAGAATCACATGGCCGGAGTCTGTCCTGGAGGTGAGGATTTCTACCACTAGTCTGACATCTATATAGAAACATAGAAGATGACGGCAGGAGGAGAATCACATGGCCGGAGTCTGTCCTGGAGACGAGGATTTCTACCACTAGTCTGACATCTATATAGAAACATAGAAGATGACGGCAGGAACCGGGAGAATCACATGGCTGGAGTCTGTCCTGGAGACGAGGATTTCTACCACTAGTCTGACCTCTATATAGAAACATAGAAGATGACGGCAGGAGGAGAATCACATGGCCGGAGTCTGTCCTGGAGACGAGGATTTCTACCACTGGTCTGACCTCTATATAGAAACATAGAAGATGACGGCAGGAACCAGTAGAATCACATGGCCGGAGTCTGTCCTGGAGATGAGGATTTCTACCACTAGTCTGACCTCTATATAGAAACATAGAAGATGGCGGCAGGAGGAGAATCACATGGCCGGAGTCTGTCCTGGAGACTAGGATTTCTACCACTAGTCTGACCTCTATATAGAAACATAGAAGATGACGGCAGGAGGAGAATCACATGGCTGGAGTCTGTCCTGGAGACGAGGATTTCTACGACTAGTCTGACCTCTATATAGACACATAGAAGATGACGGCAGGAGGAGAATCACATGGCCGGAGTCTGTCCTGGAGACGAGGATTTCTACCACTAGTCTGACCTCTATATAGAAACATAGAAGATGACGGCAGGAGAATCACATGGCCGGAGTCTGTCCTGGAGACGAGGATTTCTACCACTAGTCTGACCTCTATATAGACACATAGAAGATGACGGCAGGAGGAGAATCACATAGCCGGAGTCTGTCCTGGAGACGAGGATTTCTACCATTACTCTGACCTCTATATAGAAACATAGAAGATGACAACAGGAGGTGAATCACATGGCCGGAGTCTGTCCTGGAGAGGAGGATTTCTACCACTAGTCTGACCTCTATATAGAAACATAGAAGATGACGCCAGGAGGAGAATCACATGGCCGGAGTCTGTCCTGGGGATGAGGATTTCTACCACTAGTCTGACCTCTATATAGAAACATAGAAGATGACGACAGGAGGAGAATCACATGGCCGGAGTCTGTCCTGGAGATGAGGATTTCTACCACTAGTCTGACCTCTATATAGAAACATAGAAGATGACGGCAGGAACCAGGAGACAGCTATATCTGTAATTTAGAGCTGGGGTGGTGGGGGGGGGGGGCGTATTCGGTTCAGGGTCCTGGGCACTTGCGATCACGGCTCTGGAGGAATTACAATGGGTTTTATTCGGTCACTGAACCTTTAAGACCATCCCCTCTGGTGTCTTTACACTTCTATACTTGTCTTTATATAACGGTCAGATGTTTAAGGAGTGATATTTGCTGACAGACCCTTAAAGTGTCTCTCTCCATACACAGGACTACACAATAGTGAAGAAGACATCGGGGGACTGTGTGGCCCCCAGCAGTCATGAGTCAGGAGGATGGAGCCGGAGCCCCATCATAGAGCCCGCTCCTCACTCCCGGATACATGAGAGGAACAATAAGCAGAAGATCCTAGAACTTCTCCACAAGATGGCGGAGCTGCTGACTGGAGAGGTGACGCTGCTGGGAATGCTGGGAAATTATACCGTAGGATCACTGGAGGAGTCTGGGTAATGACTGTATCATTGTGTGTGTCAGGTTCCTATAAGGTGTCAGGACGTCGCGGTCTATTTCTCCATGGAGGAGTGGGAGTATGTAGAAGAACACAAGGATCTGTACGAGGAGGTCATGATGGAGGACTACCAGCCCCTCACATCACTCGGTAAGAGGAGACCTTCTTTGATTATGGTAGAAAGACCCAGTTTGAGGATCACCCAGATTCACCCATCATCTAATCACCATATATAAACAATGTATTCAGTCACTGTGTTTATTTCCTATAGATTGGTTCAGTCCGAGAAATCTACTAGAGAGATGTCCCAGTCCTCTATATCCCCAGGATTGTCCTGCGGAAAAGCGAAATGTCCCCCTGGATTATCAGGTAGGTCCCTGCGAGTGGGTCATGTCTTCTAGGGGTCTGTGACGTAGGATAATCTAGGGTTGTTTTATCTTTTTCCTGATGTCTTGTGGGATCTTTTCAGGAAAGATCTGGTGGAATGACAAGTGGACCCCAGAAACCCCCATCAGTGAATGGTAAGAGCCTCTCATACGTCTTGTTACATAGGTTGAGAAAAGACCCCGGTCCATCAGGTTCAACCGTCTCAATAAATTACCCGTCATTCTTGATTAACTATAACCCTCAATGCCATTCGTCAGTAAATAATCATCTCCCCTTTTTGTAAATGCGGACATTGTATCTGCCATCACTACCTCTTGGGGTCGGGCACTCCATAGCTTGGCCACTGTAACTGTAAAGAACCCTTTCCTATATTGATGTCGGACACGTCTGTCTTCCACACGCAATGAATGTCCCCTGGTCCTTTGCAGAGTCCTTGGAAGGAACAGATCATGTGCTGGTTCTCTGGATTGACCCCACATATACTTATACATATTAGTAAGATCTCCTCTAAGACGTCTTTTTTCCAAGCTCAACAAGCCCAATTTTTCTAGCCTTTCATTGTAAGCGACACCTCCCATCCCAATTAATAATCTCGTTGTTGCCTTTGAACCCTCTCCAGTTGTCCTATGTGCTTTTTACAATGTGGAGCCCAAAACTGAATTTCATATTCTAGATGTGGCCTTACAAGGGACTTATAGAGGGGGATATTACATTTATAGAGGGGGATATTACATTTATAGAGGGGGGATATTACATTTATAGAGGGGGGATATTACATTTATAGAGGGGGGATATTACATTTATAGAGGGGGGATATTACATTTATAGAGGGGGGATATTACATTTATAGAGGGGGGATATTACATTTATAGAGGGGGGATATTACATTTATAGAGGGGGGATATTACATTTATAGAGGGGGGATATTACATTTATAGAGGGGGGATATTACATTTATAGAGGGGGGATATTACATTTATAGAGGGGGGATATTACATTTATAGAGGGGGGATATTACATTTATAGAGGGGGGATATTACATTTATAGAGGGGGGATATTACATTTATAGAGGGGGGATATTACATTTATAGAGGGGGGATATTACATTTATAGAGGGGGGATATTACATTTATAGAGGGGGGATATTACATTTATAGAGGGGGGATATTACATTTATAGAGGGGGGATATTACATTTATAGAGGGGGGATATTACATTTATAGAGGGGGGATATTACATTTATAGAGGGGGGATATTACATTTATAGAGGGGGGATATTACATTTATAGAGGGGGGATATTACATTTATAGAGGGGGGATATTACATTTATAGAGGGGGGATATTACATTTATAGAGGGGGGATATTACATTTATAGAGGGGGGATATTACATTTATAGAGGGGGGATATTACATTTATAGAGGGGGGATATTACATTTATAGAGGGGGGATATTACATTTATAGAGGGGGGATATTACATTTATAGAGGGGGGATATTACATTTATAGAGGGGGGATATTACATTTATAGAGGGGGGATATTACATTTATAGAGGGGGGATATTACATTTATAGAGGGGGTTTGTTACATTTATAGAGGGGGTGATGTTACATTTATAGAGGGGGTGATGTTACATTTATAGAGGGGGTGATGTTACATTTATAGAGGGGGTGATGTTACATTTATAGAGGGGGTGATGTTACATTTATAGAGGGGGTGATGTTACATTTATAGAGGGGGTGATGTTACATTTATAGAGGGGGTGATGTTACATTTATAGAGGGGGTGATGTTACATTTATAGAGGGGGTGATGTTACATTTATAGAGGGGGTGATGTTACATTTATAGAGGGGGTGATGTTACATTTATAGAGGGGGTGATGTTACATTTATAGAGGGGGATGTTACATTTATAGAGGGGGATATTACTTTTATAGAGGGGGATATTACATTTTATAGAGGGGGATATTACATTTTATAGAGGGGGATATTACATTTGAATCCCGGGTTTTTATCTTATTTTTTTTTTTTTATACACCCCAAAATCCTCTTTGCTTTTGCAGCTGCTGCCTGACATTGAGTGCTGCTGCTTAGCTTATTTGTTACCAGAATACCCAGGTCCTTCTCGTCCTTGTGGTTTGTTTTTTAAATTTAGGACTGACTTCAGGAGAATTTCTGGTATGAGCGGTTTCTGAAGTCCTCGTCCTGTGAATTGGATGCGTGAGATCTGTGCTCTCTTTTTACTGTGTGACTCAGAGGAAAATGATTTGATTTTTTTTCTCTTCCTCGCCATTTCAGGCTGGAGATGTATCATCAGTGTCTTTATAAGTCATTAATGGGATAACTGCTAGGAAGTTGTCCTCGTGTTCATTATTATTACTGTTAATTATTCGGTCCGTGCCATAATATTCCATCATATTGCTTAGCACTGGTACAACGCGATACATAATGGGAAAGACGCGGTATATGTAGAATCACGAAACTGAAGCCCAAAATGTAGATTCCGAATGGAGGTTGCATGATACCAAGTAGAGCGAGCTGCTTCCAGAAAAGCATAAAGACTAGGCTCTCAAGCTGTGGACATGGAGCCCATTACAGGGTGTTGGGTTCCATATACAAGTCTTTAGTTGTGGTGTTGGGGGTGGTCGATGTACAAGTCTTGGATGTATCTAGACTGGACCTGGGTAAGGCTGTGGATGTGGTGTATATAGACTGGTCCTGGGTAAGGCTGTGGATGTGGTGTATCTAGACTGGACCTGGGTAAGGCTGTGGATGTGGTGTATCTAAACTGGACCTGGGTAACGCTGTGGATGTGCTGTATCTAGACTGGTCCTGGGTAAGGCTGTGGATTTGGTGTATATAGACTGGTCCTGGGTAAGGCTGTGGATGTGGTGTATCTAGACTGGTCCTGGGTGAGGCTGTGGATGTGGTGTATCTAGACTGGACCTGGGTAAGGCTGTGGATGTGGATGTATCTAGACTGGACCTGGGTAAGTCTGTGGATGTGGTGTATATAGACTGGTCCTGAGTAAGGCTGTGGATGTGGTGTATCTAGACTGGACCTGGGTAAGGCTGTGGATGTGGTGTATCTAGACTGGTCCTGGGTAAGGCTGTGGATGTGGTGTATCTAGACTGGTCCTGGGTAAGGCTGTGGATGTGGTGTATCTAGACTGGTCCTGGGTAAGGCTGTGGATGTGGTGTATCTAGACTGGTCCTGGGTAAGGCTGTGGATGTGGTGTATATAGACTGGTCCTGAGTAAGGCTGTGGATGTGGTGTATCTAGACTGGACCTGGGTAAGGCTGTGGATGTGGTGTATCTAGACTGGTCCTGGGTAAGGCTGTGGATGTGGTGTATCTAGACTGGTCCTGGGTAAGGCTGTGGATGTGGTGTATCTAGACTTGTCCTGGGTAATGCTGTGGATGTGGTGTATCTAGACTGGTCCTGGGTAAGGCTGTGGATGTGATGTATCTAGACTGGACCTGGGTAAGGCTGTGGATGTGGTGTATCTAGACTGGACCTGGGTAAAGCTGTGGATGTGATGTATCTAGACTGGACCTGGGTAATGCTGTGGATGTGCTGTATCTAGACTGGACCTGGGTAACGCTGTGGATGTGCTGTATCTAGACTGGACCTGGGTAAGGCTGTGGTTGTGGTGTATCTGGACTGGACCTAGGTAAGGCTGTGGATGTGGTGTATCTAGACTGGTCCTGGGTAAGGCTGTGGATGTGACGTATCTAGACTGGACCTGGGTAAGGCTGTGGATGTGATGTATCTAGACTGGACCTGGGTGAGGCTGTGGATGTGGTGTATCTAGACTGGACCTGGGTGAGGCTGTGGATGTGGATGTATCTAGACTGGACCTGGGTAAGGCTGTGGATGTGATGTATCTAGACTGGACCTGGGTAAGGCTGTGGATGTGGTGTATCTAGACTGGACCTGGGTGAGGCTGTGGATGTGGTGTATCTAGACTGGACCTGAGTAAGGCTGTGGATGTGGTGTATCTAGACTGGACCTGGGTGAGGCTGTGGATGTGGTATATCTAGACTGGACCTGGGTGTGGATGTGGTGTATCTAGACTGGACCTGAGTAAGGCTGTGGATGTGGTGTATCTAGACTGGACCTGGGTGATGCTGTGGATGTGGTGTATCTAGACTGGACCTGGGTGAGGCTGTGGATGTGGTGTATCTAGACTGGACCTGGGTAAGGCTATGGATGTGGTGTATCTAGACTGGACCTGGGTGAGGCTGTGGATGTTAAAGCGGCTCTGTCACCACATTATAAGTGGCCTATATTGTACATGATGTGATCGGCGCTGTAATGTAGAGAACAATGGTCCTAGTAATAAAGCGGCTCTGTCACCACATTATAAGTTCCCTATATTGTACATAATGTGATCGGCGCTGTAATGTAGATTACAACAGTGGTTTTTATTTAGAAAAACGATCCTTTTTGACGGAGTTATGAGCTATTTTAGCTTTATGCTAATGAGTTTCTCAATGGACAACTGGGCGTGTTTTACTATATGGCTAAGTGGGCATTGTACAGACCAGTGTATGATGCTGACCAATCAGTGACCAATCGGCGCCATACACTTCCCTACATTCATTTATTCTGCAGATAGTGATATAGCTCGATCACTATGTGAAGCCTCATATACAAAGACTAACATTACTGCAGTGTTCTGACATTGAATATACATTACCTCCAGCCAGGACGGGATGTGTATTCAGAATCCTGACCACTTCTCTACACTTCTCTGTGCGTTACAGCATAGCAGGCGTAGTCTCGCGAGATTACCCTGTAAACTGTCATTCACAACGAGATCTCGCTGTGCTGGGCTGTAACTCACACAGACGCTACAGAAGTGGTCAGGATTGTGAATAAACATCCCGTCCTGGCTGGAGGTAATGTATATTCAATGTCAGGACACTGCAGTAATGTTAGTCTTTGTATATGAGGCTGCACATAGTGATCTAGCTATATCACTATCTGCAGAATAAATGAATGGAGGGAAGTGTATGACGCTGATTGGTCACTGATTGGTCAGCATCATACACTCCTCTGTACAACGCCCACTTGGTCAAAAACTAAAACACGCCCAGTTGTCCATTGAGAAACTCATTAGCATAAAGCTAAAATAGCTCATAACTCCGTCAAAAGGATCGTTTATCTAAATAGAAAACACTGTTGTAATCTACATTACAGCGCCGATCACATTTATGTAAAATATAGGGAATTTATAATCTGGTGACAGCCTCTTTATTACTAGGACCACTGTTATCTACATTACAGCGCCAATCACATTATGTACAATATAGGGAATTTATAATCTGGTGACAGCCTCTTTATTACTAGGACCACTGTTATCTACATTACAGCGCCGTTCACATCATGTACAATATAGGCCACTTCTAATCTGGTGACAGCCTCTTTATTACTAGGACCACTGTTATCTACATTACAGCGCTGATCACATTATGTACAATATAGGGAACTTATAATCTGGTGACAGCCTCTTTTTTACTAGGACCACTGTTATCTACATTACAGCGCCGTTCACATCATGTACAATATAGGCCACTTCTAATCTGGTGACAGCCTCTTTATTACTAGGACCACTGTTATCTACATTACAGCGCTGATCACATTATGTACAATATAGGGAACTTATAATCTGGTGACAGCCTCTTTTTTACTAGGACCACTGTTATCTACATTACAGCGCCGTTCACATCATGTACAATATAGGCCACTTCTAATCTGGTGACAGAGCCTCTTTATTACTAGGACCACTGTTCTCTACATTACAGCGCTGATCACATGTACAATATAGGCCACTTATAATCTGGTGACAGAGCCTCTTTAAGTATCTAGACTTTTCAAAGGCATTTGATACTGTTCTGCATAAAAGGTTGGTGCATAAGATGAAAATGCTGGGACTGGGGAAAATGTGTAATTGGGTCAACAAGTGGCTCATTGATAGAAGACAGAATGTGGTTATTAATGGTACCTCCTCAGAGTGGGTCATAGATACCAGTGGGGCACCACAGGGGGCAGTATTGGGCCCCCTTATTAATACATTTATTATTGACTTTGTAGATGGTTTACAGAGTAATTTCAGCAATTGAAAATGTTACAAAGCTCTATAAAGTAATAATACATAGGAGGAGAATATAATACTACAGTGGAGGATATAATACTACAGAGGAGGAGGAGAATATAATAGTACAGAGGAGGATGTAATACTACAGAGGAGGAGGAGGAGGAGAATATAATAGTACAGAGGAGGAGGAGGAGAATATAATACTACAGAGGAGGAGAATATAATACTACAGAGGAGGAGGAGGAGGAGAATATAATAGTACAGAGGAGGATGTAATACTACAGAGGAGGAGGAGGATGTAATACTACAGAGGAAGAGGAGGAGAATATAATACTACAGAGGAGGAGGAGAATATAATAGTACAGAGGAGGAGGAGGAGAATATAATACTACAGAGGAGGAGAATATAATACTACAGAGGAGGAGGAGGAGGAGAATATAATAGTACAGAGGAGGATGTAATACTACAGAGGAGGAGGAGGATGTAATACTACAGAGGAAGAGGAGGAGAATATAATACTACAGAGGAGGAGGAGAATATAATAGTACAGAGGAGGAGGAGGAGAATATAGTACTACAGAGGAGGAGAATATAATACTACAGAGGAGGAGGAGGAGGAGAATATAATAGTACAGAGGAGGATGTAATACTACAGAGGAGGAGGAGGATGTAATACTACAGAGGAAGAGGAGGAGAATATAATACTACAGAGGAGGAGGAGGAGAATATAATACTACAGAGGAGGAGAATATAATACTACAGAGGAGGAGGAGAACATAATAGTACGGAGGAGGAGGAGAATATAATAGTACGGAGGAGGAGGAGAATATAATAGTACAGAGGAGGAGGAGAATATAATAGTACAGAGGAGGAGGAGGAGGAGAATAGAATACTACAGAGGAGGAGGAGGAGAATAGAATACTACAGAGGAGGAGGAGGAGGAGGAGAATAGAATACTACAGAGGAGGAGGAGGAGGAGAATATAATACTACAGAGGAGGAGGAGGATGATAATACTACAGAGGAGGAGGATGATAATACTACAGAGGAGGAGGAGGAGGAGAATATAATACTACAGAGGAGGAGGAGGAGAATATAATACTACAGAGGAGGAGGAGGAGAATATAATACTAGAGGAGGAGGAGACTATAATACTACAGAGGAGGAGGAGGAGAATATAATACTAGAGGAGGAGGAGACTATAATACTACAGAGGAGGAGGAGACTATAATACTACAGAGGAGGAGGAGAATATAATACTACAGAGGAGGAGGAGAATATAATACAGAGGAGGATATAATACTACAGAGGAGGAGGAGGAGGAGAATATAATACTACAGAGGAGGAGGAGAATATAATACAGAGGAGGATATAATACTACAGAGGAGGAGGAGGAGGAGGAGAATATAATACTACAGAGGAGAAGGAGAATATAATACTACAGAGGAGGAGGAGAATATAATACTACAGAGGAGGAGGAGACTATAATACTACAGAGGAGGAGGAGACTATAATACTACAGAGGAGGAGGAGGAGGAGACTTCTATACTACAGAGGAG
The DNA here is from genome assembly GCF_050947455.1 of Rhinoderma darwinii. Taxonomy (NCBI): domain Eukaryota; kingdom Metazoa; phylum Chordata; class Amphibia; order Anura; family Rhinodermatidae; genus Rhinoderma; species Rhinoderma darwinii. Next base: position 31,326 of record NW_027463793.1, read on the forward strand.
GAGGAGGAGACTATAATACTACAGAGGAGGAGGAGGATATAACACTACAGAGGAGGAGGAGGATATAACACTACAGAGGAGGAGGAGAATATAATACTACAGAGGAGGAGGAGAATATAATACTACAGAGGAGGAGGAGGATATAACACTACAGAGGAGGAGGAGGATATAACACTACAGAGGAGGAGGAGGATATAACACTACAGAGGAGGAGGAGAATATAATACTACAGAGGAGGAGGAGAATATAATACTACAGAGGAGGAGGAGAATATAATACTACAGAGGAGGAGGAGAATATAATACTACAGAGGAGGAGGAGGAGGAGAATATAATACTACAGAGGAGGAGAATATAGAGGACAGTTATTTGGCTGACCGTGGCTTCTACCACAAAACTCAGCTGTTTGCCAGAGGTTTTGGGTGCGGCTCCAGTCTTAAAGGGTTTCTCTGATGAGAGGACCTCTTCTTGGAAGTGGAAGAGTTCATTTTCTAAGGACTTGAGGACCACTAATTGGCATTTTGTAGCAGCAGTTAAGCAGAATCTAGTGACAGCTTTCTTTTAATCCATATTTGTTCCATTTTTTTTTTATTAGCACGTAATGACATTTTTGTTAGATTTTTATAATATCTGACTGTCTTGACACGCAGCTTTTATTAAAAACATTTTAGTCTCCTCTTATGTTGATTTGTGGACTGTATCTTCATGCGTCTTGCACATTGTTAATTTTCACAGAAATGTTAAATTATCAATTATTTTGTTTGAGAATAAAATTGCTGCTTTCTCTAGGTGAAGACTGGGTGAGAGGCTCCTATGGACATCACCTTTCATCTCCTCATTATGAAGTACAAGATAATCAATCCCAGATTGGCAAAAAAAGAACTAGACATAGATTAGGTAACATTTTTGCATGTTCTGAATGTGAGAAAAATTTTAAAAAGAAATCTTTTTTCCGTACACGAGATAATTCGTATAGATGAGGCCATATCCGTGTTCACAAAATGGTGGCCGTTTTATATATAAATCCGTTTTTATTCATCAGGGACCTCACACGGGGGAGAAGCCATATCCAGGTTAAGATTGTGGGGGATGTTTTATATATAAAGCCCTTCTTATTCATCATCAGGGACCTCACACGGGGGAGAAGCCATAACCAGGTTCATATTGTGGGGGATGGTTTATATATATATATATAAAGCCCTTCTTTCTCATCGGAGACCTCACACGGGGGAGAAGCCATATCCATGTTCAGAATGTGGGGGATGGTTTATATATAAATCCCTTCTTATTCATCATCCGAGACGAAGCCATATCCATGTTCAGATTGTTGGAAATGTAGTAGGTGTGGAGCTCCACTGTAGGATTTCCTGCCTCGGGATGCCTTCAGATGTGTAACTTTAATGGGTTTCTGTATTGCAGCCGGGCATTACTGTTTTTAGCAGAGAGATTTTTGGTATGACCGCTATCGTGTGTAAATGGCCTGAATCATCACCGATAACAGTCACTGGAACAGAAAACTCCAGTATGGGGAATGAAGGATGTATTCTGGAGAACAGTTTTCCCTAGTATACTGTTGGCAGTAAAATATCACTGCATTGATTTCTCAACATGGTTATCCTGAACTATGTGACACCTGTATACTTGATTGCTGCCACAAAACTGACTATCAGAGCCGTCAGGAGCCCGCCAAAGGGCAGGGCCACAAATACTTTACAACCACCTGGTAATCTTACAGGTAAACCAGACAGAATAGCAGGAAACTTTCCAGTCCAAACAGTCAGGCTTGAGAAAGGGTACGGACCACCACAACATTGCGGCGTGCCCTGGTCCGACAGCGTGGAAATCCGCTACGAGGAGGTTTCCTTAGTGTGGCCTCTTAGCATAAATTGCTGAATGTATATTATGTATTTAGATTTACTGAGAAGCAATGTAAAGAACACGGAGACGGCCGTGTGTACCTTCTATATCAGAGGAAGCATTTTCACTACGTCTGTGTTTTTGTTTACCTGGCGGTTGATCGAGATGAACTGTAATGAGTTGGTAAAGCTTTTATTTATGAACCTAAGTAGGCAACGTTCACGTATCGCTCCTGAGACCTGATTTATCTAAACTTAAACTTGAGAATCTCTACCACGAAACGAGAACTAGTAACAATAAAGACGGAGTTGTGTGGACTTCAGGGAAGTAGAGCGGTCAGATACACTATATGGAGAAAAGCTTCCCTCAGTCACCCCCCCCCCCCCCCAGTGTATAACATCCGCCACTCACCCCCCCCCCACCCACCCCGTATAACATCCGGCACTCGCCCCACACACCCCGTATAACATCCGCCATTCGCCCCCTCCCCCCCCCCCCCCGTATAACATCCGGCACTCCCGCCCCCCCCACCCTGTATAACATCCGGCACTTGCCCCTCAGTCACGTTACAGACATTAGTGGTAGAACAGGAATAGGACGTCACCGAGGTAACATGTCCATTCTGGAAATGTCTCCCCTCCTGGATCTTCCACAATCACCTGTGACTGATATTAGTGTAAAGTGGAAGGAACCGCCGCAACTCAGCCACGAAGTGCAGACCACGTAAAGTTACAGAGCGGGGGGCCGAGTGCTGAGGAGCAAGTGCAGAAAAGTCACCAACACTCCGCTGACTCCATAACTGCAGAGTACAGACCTCCTCTGGTTTTAACTTCCGCAGACTGTGCCCGGGAGCTTCATGGCATGGGGGCTGAGGTGCTGCATGCCAGCCGAACATCACCAAGCACAATGCCAAGCGTCAGATGGAGGGGTGTAAAGTAGGGGTGATGTTTCTCTCATTTCAAGACCAATATTGTTTTGAGGAGGGCGAGATACTTATTAATGGGACTAAACTATTTATTCTGGATTTTTCACAAGAAACCATGAGAAAGCCGGCCAGTTATGCTGCTAATGAAGGAAAATCTAAATATGCCATTTTTTTTTTATCCACAGTGCTGACTTGTGCTCCCCAATACTCTACCTTTTTTTTCTTTTGTGGCGGCTAATATGCCCAAGAGCTTCTCCGGTCTGAACAAGTGACTGTTTCCCTGCAGTTAACGGGCCTTTCTTTCCTTTTAATATTTGTATGTCGTTTTCTTTATTTTTGCTGTCGGAGTTTATGCTGGAACAACCTAAAAAGCGCAGGGGACATAACACCCCAATAGAGTATAAGGATAAATCACTGCCATATATTGTAAAAAATATACATCAATATTAATACATAACAATACCTGGTAGCACAGTAATAAATATAGTAGAGTAAAGCGGATCCTACATAGAGAGAAGTAGCGATCAGGTATAGATGACAACATAACCTAAGGGAAACAAGAGACGACCGATCTCAAGAACGTCCCATACTTAACATGCCATGAATAAAGAAGTGTAACAAGACACCAAAAAGGCAAAAGATACAGAATCGCTGTATGTGTCTAATAAATACGACCTAATGCCGTGCATGCATAGCAGACCGCCGCTAATGCATGTCGCATCTAATATATAGACGGAACAACATACCTGTAGACATGATAAAGATGGGACGTGGAGAGATGGCACAAAAACGCCTCGACGCGCATTTCGCCCACGACTGGCTTCGTCAGGAGGCTGACTACAATTAAAATCCAGGGGGTTTAAATAGTGATGCTGGCGGCAAAAATTAATTGATTGGACCTGTGGACTGCACATACAGATGGCGCTCTCAGTATACATGATGCGAGTCCCGCATCACCAGAAAGCGCCAAAATGTCCACGACGTGATGGTGCGTCTCATCAAATGACGATGTATGCACGTCACCATAGTAAGGCACTCCGGAATACAGTACCCACAGCGCATGTGCTAATAGAGCACAGACTCTATCAAGGGATAAGTAACAATGCAATAATCCCATATACAGACCTGATTACATTGGATGAAGGAGAAACCGAGTTCTATGCACTGCCCAGAATACAAAAAATATAAAATAAATAAAAAGAAGAAATAAAAGATGTTATATAGTATCAAAAATAAATGAATTATACATCAAGTAAAAAATATGAAAATAAATACAGATAAATAGAAAGTGAAAATATATTTTAATTATAATATTTTATATAGTATCTAAATAATACACAAATAATTTTTTTATTTAACATATGAATAAATACAGAAATATAAATAATAAATTCCATTGAATAAATAAACATGAAATATATATGCAATAAATAACCAAAAAGAATGACATATATATAAAAATATACATATACCGATATATATATGAAGTGAAAACATTTGATAACTGATGAATATAAAACATCAAAGTAATTATATATAGAGAAGATTGTGCAATTAGTGAATAAAGAACAAAATACCATAATAAATATTGACAATTGGTGTGAAAAATATGTAAGAGAATATATATATATAAAAATACCGTGCAAAAAATATATAAATATAATTAATGCTGAAAAGAGCATTAATATGTGCAAAAAACATGTATGATCTTTTTCGGAACCATAAAAGGAAGATGAACGTATAATATATTTACAAGCGGCACAACTACCGTAATTAAACGATCCCCAGGGTGGGCCACCACTACCAAATGGACTCATTTGGGCCTTGGAAACGTAGAGACTAGATGTCAAGAAGTCACGCAAATTTTTAGAATTCCTCCGTGTGATGGAGGGATTTTTGGGCAGACAGATAAATAAATCTGGATCTGTAAGGAGCACATTCCAGTGTTTTTCATAATCTTACGAATTTCAACCCATTGAGCGTTGAAGGTTGTAATAAGCCCCACGTTTGGATCAGAAATCTCTTTTGACTTGGGTTTACTTACCAGTAATCCCTCACGTGATGAATGTTTGGCTCTCAAATACCCACGTCTAATATCCCTCTGATTATATCCACGATCACAGAATCGTGCTGACATATCAGATGCTTGATATTCAAATTTACTTATATTAGAACAGATGCGCCGAGCCTTTAGAAATTGGCCTGTTGGAATGGCCATCTTGACCTTTGGATAATGGAAGGAGGTGGCATGAGAAGTGCATTGGTCGAAGTCTCCTTCCTAAAGATGTCTGTAGAGACCACGTTATCCCAATCCTTTGAAATCAAGAAATTCCACACCTGACCTACTGAACTTCCACGTAAGCCTGATGTTTAGATCATTCTCATTCAGAGAAGAGAGAAAGGACTCCAAATACTGGGTAGAGCCCTGCCAGATAAATAGAATGTCGTCTATGTATCTAGACCACAGGACTGCGGCGTCATTTCCAGGGGTATTAAGGACAATCTCTCTCCCACATCCCCAGGAACAAATTAGCATATGAGGGAGCACAAGTCGCCCCCATTGCCGTGCCCTGGAGCTGCAGGAAGAAACGATCCTTAAATGTGAAGAAATTATGTGAGTGAGAACAGAGTGGTCACAAACTCAATGAGGTCAGAATCATAATTGGTCATACTCAAACAATATTTAGACGCACGTACCCTGTGGTCATGACAGATAGACGTGTACAAGGACTCTACGTCGCCTGTAACTAAAAGCATATCAATATCATCATCCAAATTTAAGCCGTTGAGACGGCGAAGAACATCCGTGGTGTCTTTGATAAATGACGGTAACGTCTCCACACATTTTTGGAGAAAAAAGTCAATACATCTGCAGATGTTCTCACAGAGACCACCAATACCCGACACAATGGGACGAGTTTATGCTGGAAATCAAGTGGGGGAGGGTGGGAGGTCCGAGAGACCATTTTGTTTTCCCTGTTAGATTATAGTAGGCTTTGTTGAGCGGGTATATTATGGGCCTCTTGGCCTGTCAGATCATGCGATGTTAGTGGGGGATGTGAATTTAGGGCATAATATATGTATATAAATTTAACCCTAGATGGTTCAGTTTTTTTGGTTGTCTCCTGGATGGCACTTCACGTTCTAGGTTTGGGATACTTCTAATCCTACTTAAAGGGGTTGTCCCACAATAATCACTTATTCCCCATCCACAGGACGGGTGCTGAATATATGATCTGCAGGCCTCGCAGCTACCACAAGAACGAGGGTCCCCCATTTGAATGTAGCCGCGGTCAGGCAGTCTCACACCGCTCCATTCCTTCTCTATGGAATTGACGGAAGCGGCGATCACACATTCATCACCTGGCCTGCGAAGAGCGGAGTACGCTTTAAT